>NW_017387738.1:82038-154935 GCF_001664035.1 Metschnikowia bicuspidata var. bicuspidata NRRL YB-4993 | reverse complement strand
GTAGAAAATAAAAACATTTTGGTCAAAATCAAATATCCTTCTTTCAAAGAATATTTTCCACACACTAGTAAGACTCTCATCTTGAAGTTTTCCGAAAGTCGATGTAAGCATCCGTTTGTGCTCAGCGGTCGGCTCAGGACCCATAACCTGTTTGTATTTCTGCTTGAGTACAGGATATTCCAACTCAATGTCCTGTCCACAAGTGGTTCCCAACTGGTACAGTTGAGATATCGGATTCGACATGATGTACTAGCGTGTGGAAATAAACCTTTATTTAGGAAAAACTAAAACCACTTTTGTGTCAACTGACCTTCTAAAAAAGATCTCTAGAGGGAATTCTCTTCCCTTCATATACTCGTCGTGCTATTTGGTTCCGGGTAAGTGGTGCGAACTTTAATGTCTCATTTGTCACATGATTAATTAGGGCTAAGCGTCTAGTTCTCACATAAGGAAGCCGAGAATCATAGCTGCGAGTCAAAACGTTAGTGCGCAGGCTCAAGAATGCGTTGCGATCTCGTGGCCCTTCGGGCAACGTGGCACGCGGCATATGACGATATATGTGACCGCCGACCTTGTCAGGCAAAACTGCATCTTGGGACAAATTTAACTCAGAATTAGTTTCACGAAAACAGCTCAAGTGCTATTTGAAAGCTGAAAGAAGGCAAAAATGTCACACTCGGGCTCTACCTATGGTCGGAATATGAGTGCGAGTTCGACCGGTGAGAATTTAATTCGGTAATTTATTGCTATGTGCTTTGATTGGATTGGTCGTTATACTCATGAGTCATTAGTTCAGGCTCGATGGGGCAGTAAAGCGGCCGGCACCCTGCTTGTCTTCGCCTTTCTCCAAGATCATTTTAATGGCAGTGTCGACATTGGCTGATTTGCCGAATTCGTTTTGGATCTCCTCCTTCGATGCCTCGTCTAAGACACCCTCAACACCACCTTGTCTATTGACAAAAACTTTGTAAATTGATACAACATCAATCAAGGGAAGAGTTGTGTCACCAGCCTGGTACTTTGCAAGGACAGCAGGGTCCTCAATAAAAACGACGAAGTCGCTGTTGTCACCTTTGTAAAAGAGCTTGTGTGGGGTAGCCATTATATATGAAGTTTGTGGAAATGTGCAATCAGAAAGAGTTTTAAGTTTTCGCAATGAGACTCGATACTGTTAATGGGACAACACAGAGGGTGAGGACATTAGAGTATTTATATAGCCATGAATCCATCAGCTGAAGGCCTCGAAACACAGCAACCTTAATACAGCAATGCTTGATATACGCGCTGTATACAGTAATATGCGGGTACCGCAGGATGGTTGCAGTGGAGTAACGTCATTGAGGTGAATTCATCGAAACTCTGCGAATTCGCTAGAACTACTATGACCTGGGTGAAATAAAAACACTGAAATTTTTCATATGATTGAGAGGGATTTGCAAGAATTATCTAGGCCGCATTCACATACAGTGATAACGAGATATGTTTAAGATACAGTGAGGTATCATAGAGACGTGATCACCATAGATTAAATGTCGCAGGTTTTTTTTTGTCGACCCTTTCTATTTTTCATGCGAAGCACAGTGACGATATTTGCTCTAATATGAATTACCTGAACCAATTGTGAACCCTTCCTCATGGTTCGAAAGCAACTATTTATTTTATATGTAATTTCGACGTCAGCGGCCGGGAAAGCACACCCTAAAGATCGCATTTTGTTGCACAATGATATAGACTGTCCATTTCTTAGACATTTAATATTTTAAAAACTGTCGACATAATTTCAGCAAAGTCTGTACATGCCTTTTCAGATGTGCAATTCTGAACTGAGCTTAGCAGTACTTTCGAATCTGACCAAAGGATTTGAGGCTAGGGCTTGCAATTTCACCCCACATCCGAAAAAGGTCATACTCGTCCACGAGTACCAGTCTTCCCCTAGATTTAAACTTGAAGCACTGGAAATAGAACGCATGAACAAACCTGAATAAAAAAAAAAATTGAATTAACAGGGTAAAAATTAATAATGAAGGATGCGAGGTTCGAACTCGCGCGGACAAACGTCCAGATGATCTTAAGTCACCCGCCTTAGACCACTCGGCCAACCCTCCCTTATTCCCTGTTAAGTTACTTTCCGTATCTCATTCGTAACTGGATCTTTCAGAGGTTATTAACTCTTACTTGTGGGAAAGGCCACGGGATAATAGAGCTGTCTAGGCGAGATAGGTCGCCTGACACGGGATAGGCCGTTGGCTCGGAGGATAAGACTGAAAAGCTTATCCTAGTAATATTGATACCGGAAGCGTACGGTAGTAACGGAGAGTAACCTTTATTAAGATGATCTACTCTTATGTAATAAGGCTTACCCTTCTAACTAACAGGGTGTTCAATCACCTTCATATTCACTTCTCTCCGTCCGGCATATACTATATGCCGGACGTCACGAGCACATTCTACTAACGTGCCACGTGACTAACAGACTAATCCCAGAGGATGGTAACATCCTCGGGGAAGAACTGTTACATTCCCTGGATGTTGTGATCAACAAATTAGTCAGTAATGATTTAGTAGCACCCCGTATATTTTCTATAGTAAAATTTCCAGATGAAATTCTTTATATTTGTATATCCAGGATAATAAAGTAATGCTCCTTGGTATTGAAAAACGGAGCAACAACTCCCACCGACGCTTTCCTAAGCCATATCTACAACAACTGCGAAACATCCAAATACTGGTGGCAAGAGCTAAAATTTACCAAGCCCATGAGCTTGAGCTCAATGTTGGCCCCAGCCGACAACTCTTTGGAGAATTTAACATTGGTTCGTCACCACGATTTTCAAGTTCTACACCAGAAGGCGTGGCGAGTCGCAGGAAGTTGGCTCCTTAAGTCCGCTACAACCATTTGAGTTGAAGCGACTACTACAGGAGACTTATTCTAGGAATCGAAAGCTTAATATTCAATACATTAACAGACACAGGCTAAGAAGACCGTCCAGGCCGTGTGACTAACGTAAGGAGACGGACCATGTTTCGACACTTTGCACGTAGCTGGGAGCTGTCTCAAGGTTATGTATATATATATTTATATTTCAGTTGTATGGATTTGCTCCATTCATCAGATGAGTCTAACAAAATGAATTCAAGGGGTTGACACTGGATATGGGCAGAAATCTTTTTAAGGAGTGTCACATTCTCTTTGGTAGGTTTCGTGAATTGGTGCTCGCACCTTCTCACCTGAGCCGAGTTGCGATCCATTACAAGTTTTTTTTCTTAATAGTTTCTGCTAGTGGTAGGGTTTTATAGCCCTTCAATGACACCCTATAATATGATGTTTCTTAAAAAAAAATTGTTCGTGATGTCTAAGCCGCTGTACCATACGGACAACTTTCTTCTTATATTTTTGATCGATTATTCTGATTAAAGGAGCAAAAGCATATGAATAATATATAAAAAAAACCTTTGTTGTCCATCGTTTGCCCAGCCTCTGGACCTTGTGTTGCAACTGAGCTGGACTCTTCGGCTTTTTTTTTTGGTAGATTCATCTGATTAAAAGGGGCAACACTATATAAATAATATATAAAAAAAACCTTTTAACGGCTCCCAGCTACGTACTAAGTGTCTTAGCTCGTCCGGCCTGGACGGCCCTCATGGCCCGTATCTGTTTACGTATTGGATATTACGTCATCGACTCCTAGGATAGGTCTCCTGTAGTAGTCACTTCAACTCAGATGGTTGTAGCGGCCTCAAGGAGCCAACTTCCTGCGACTTGCCACGCCTTCTGGTGTAAACCTTGAAACCATGAAAATCGTGGTGACGAACCAATTGAATTTTGTTAAGTTCTCCAATGAGTTGTGGGCTGCATGGCCCTTACCAGGTTGTATTGAGTGCATACAGTGTCTTATCAGGCAACTGATCTTTCTAAGCTAGCTTTATTCCCCGTAACCTTTCCTACAAAAAAAGGATATGGTCGCTCCTCCTGTGTGTTTCGTCTATATAATCCACTATTATTACAACCACGATCAGCCTGTGTGGCGTAATGGTTAGCGCATTTGACTTCTAATCAAAAGATTCCGGGTTCGAGTCCCGGCATGGGTTCTGAAAGCGGCTTTAGCTCAGTTGGGAGAGCGTCAGACTGAAGATCTGAAGGTCCTGTGTTCGATCCACAGAAATCGCAATTTTTTTGGAAAGGGTTTTGTTGTTTAGCAATATATCCTAATTTTTGCAGTATCGCAACATGTGTGTCTACAGTTGGCGTGTTTAACTTTTTTTCTAGCTTGTTTCAAGCGGAAAATTAAAAAAATTGGAAAGTAGTTCAGTAGGATTCTACGTTTTCTATTAATTTTACATACTTGGATACCTCTTCCTGGAATTGGCTACAACTCCACATACTTCTTCACAGAGACGAGTCCTCTATCTTTATTCGCCCAACTCACATAATTTGGGCTGTAGTGTAGAAGCTCATCATATGCGGGAATTGAAAATTCTGATTCCAGGCTCAGTCCAGGCCCGGAAAAGACATACTCTAGCTCGCTCCAGTAACACTCGATTGAAACTCCCAATTTCTTGACGTCAATTTTCAGGATTTCGCTGTGATACGAGTTTTCTGCAACATCTGGAATCCATTGAAAACCTAAATGATAAGGCTTATCCCAATCAAGTTTGTTCAATTGAAGCTGATTGATTCCCTCAAAGTCCTTAAAAACGTAGTTGCCGTTCGCATCTTTCGAAAAGCTTTCAGCAAACCCCCCTTTAATAAAGTTAGTCTTGTTGTTGGGCTTTTTATCGGTATAAACTGTCACGCTCTTCACAGGGGAGTGAGATTTCTGTGATTGCTGCCCGTCCATTATCCTCACTAATGAATCGGAGATTTTGAAATCCACCTTGCAGTTTCGGTTTTTCGGCACGTTGATTTTTATTTCACCTGTGAGCATACCAAAAGGAGCATCAGATATGGAGGATGAGTTCTTGAGCACGTCAATGGAGAGAAGCTGATCTGGCAGTTTCAAATTGGGCATCAAATGTGGGTGCAAAGGAGAGTTCCAAGAATAGATCAGCATACCATCACCAACATCAGTTGTTGTCATATTACTTTTATCAGCCTTAAAAGATGGCATATCCCTGAGAATTGACTCAACCAAAGATGACAGGCGACCACTTACCGAAATTTCATTAGAAGGCGGGCTCGTATCCAAGTCGATTGTCTCGAGGAATCTTAGTTTCAAAGGGTTTGATTGGTCAAAAGGCGATCTCACAGCTACCATGACAAGCCCATGGACAAGTACAACAAAAAGAACTAAAACCATTATTTTGTTGACTTTAAAGATGAATGGCAAAAAAGGGATAGACCAGACAATAGCAAATGTTTTCAAGAATTTGTAGATCATTTCTTGAGCTGCAAGGGACTCCTGAATTGATTTGTTGATTCCATCCAATATCAAGAAGCCGGAGTTGTAAATGGCATATGAAGAAATAGGTACGATGATTAAGAATTGGATGAGCCAGTCATATGAGAATGATTTCTCATGATGTATGTCACATACTCCCTCAGCCTCTGAGTTCAAGGACAAAGATGAGGACTCTGCATAAGAGTCAATATCATTCAGACCGTACTGCCGTTCGCTGACATTGTGCAAAAGAGGCTGGCGGTCATCATGGTTGCCGGTGCGTTGTTTCTTAAGTGATTTTTTGAAACTCCAGCCCACCAATCCAAGGATGGCAGCAAAAGAATGGAGTATAAAAAGAACGGGGACAAGAAACTCTCCGGTGTGGTCATTGCCAATTCTATTTTTAGAGAGCTTGATGGTCGACCAGAGCAACGCCACCCAGTATAGAGAGCTGGTTTCGAGGATAACGATGAGTTTCTCGTCATGTTGGTGACCTTTGCAGCTTCCTAAAAGAGCATTAATTCCATTTAAAATTGCATAGTTCAACAACAAAAAAGAAGCAAATAAAGTTGCAGCGAGGCTAATGATGGAGTTATTGGCCAAGAAAACATTGTTTGGGATGACAAACACATCAAAACAAAAGCTTAATATAGCGACGGAAACAACGAAGGATAAAGGAAATTTCATAACGTTGACAAAGTTGAAATTCCAGGCTTTGCGGCCATTAAAAATGACGATGAGTAAAAGAAGTGATATAATGGGGGCCACGACAAGAAGCGCAATATTGAGAACAACAATTTTCGAGATTGGAGCAGCGAAGAAGACATTCATGAATGATGTGTACGCCGAGAAATCGTCGAATTTCACCGGCTGCGGCGAGCGATCCAAGTCGATTTCATCCTCCACCACGTGGACTGTGAAATCTAAGGCCGAGGAAAGCATGTGCCACAAAGACTTAACGTTGACGTTTTTGATATTGTCACCTGCCGTGTGGTAGAGATCTCTAGGTTTGTAGAAAGCCAAGTCCAAGCCCCTGATGCCGCCCTTATCCTTGTAGACAGAATAGTCTGTCTCGCTGTGGATGAGTCTGTTGTTGAAACCTTGCTGAAACAAAGAAGTGGCAAACGGATATCTAACGGAGGAGAAGTGTTTCACGATGCCGTAGTCGGTGCCTCGGAACAAAATAGCCTTCCCTCCGGCCCCCGTGCCTTCCAAGTTCAAAAAGTAGCGGATCTGAGAAAACCAAGGGTGCTTGAGGAACGAGTGCGCTCCGTAAAGCCCGAACTCCTCGTTGTTATTGAAGTTGAAGACGATGGTACGCTTGGGCCGTGGGGTGCCTTCCGCGGCGAAGTACTTCAAGAGCCCCATCATGGACGCCACGCCCATCCCGTCATCGGTGATTCCAAACGCAGATGGCACGGAGTCATAGTGAGAGCTGAGCAAAAGCGCAGGCAAGGAGTCGTCGGTTCCATTGACACGCACCAACAAATTGTTGCTCTCGTAGTACGACACCGAGTCGTAGTTGAGATACTTGACGGCGAACATGATGTTGTTCGTGTAGTTGAGGTCATTGTCGTACTCCATGAACGCCGAGCTCCCCGTGAGACCCACGATTTCCTTCTCCAAGAAGGCGTGGACCTTGTCGTTGTTTCTCGATGTGTACGTGTGTTCGTGGGCGCCAATCTCCTGGAGAACAGACCACGAATAGTCGAGCACGGCCCTTTCGAATGCGTCGGCGGGCAAGTCCACGGTATATTCGAGCGAGTTGTCTGCCGCGGAAAGCACGACCGTGGCGAGCAACGTGGCAAAGACCAAGAAGGTCAACGACGTCTTGCGATACCCAAACATGGCACGCACAGCACGCACGAACCAATTGGGCAGGCGAGGAGCAGCCGGCTCTGAGCCCGCAACGCTGCGGATCCGGGGCGCCTCGGTCTCCGTGGGTCCCCGATTGGGGTCAGGCTCACTATGTGTGGACATGACTTGATAGGGTCGAGACTTCTGTGGGGGGATGTGGATGAGATTTATAATTCTCTGGGGGAATAGGCCGCGAAGGTGGCAGGCTCTGCATGGGGAGCCAGGCCGCCGCAGGGCTTATCTACAGATCTGGGAAGGCCCCAGCCAGCGCACCGGCCGGCGTGGTGCGCGAACTTGGCCTGAAAGCTCCGCACGCAGAACTTCGGCTCCGAGACAGAGGCCGTTGCATCGAAAGCAGCACACCATGGCACAAGCCCTATTGTACCAGGCACTCCAGGGCCTGCTCCTGGTGCTCGAAACCGTCTTTTGCGCCACGATTCCTCGGGCGGTCAGAGAAGGCGTGGAACAGGGCACGGGCCATACACCCGTGCACCAGGGCGTGGGCCTGCCCGGCCCCGGCAGGGCAGGTGACGACGGCGAAAAAGCGATGGGCAAACGCCCGTCGTCACGCCGTTCTGCAATGACTTTCGCCCCTTTGAAGAACGACCTCATTTTGAGAGCCGCCAAGGGCGAGAAGGTCGAAAGACCACCGATCTGGATCATGGTACGTGTGCTATTTGCGGTGCCTGGGGTCCCAGGTTTGCCACTCGAAAAACGAGGCCTCGCCGCGGCCATACTAACCTATCCAGAGACAAGCCGGCAGATACTTGCCAGAGTACCATGAGGTCAAAGGCAAGCGCGATTTCTTCGAGACGTGTAGGGATGCCGAGATCGCCGCGGAGATCACCATCCAGCCCGTAGACCACTTCGACGGGTTGATCGATGCCGCCATCATTTTCAGTGATATCTTGGTCATTCCGCAAGCCATGGGCTTCGAGATCGAGATGGTGGAGGGCAAGGGCCCGGTCTTCGTGGACCCATTGAGGTCCCCCGATGATCTCAAGCGTGTGGTCATGAAGCCAGACATCATGAAGGAGTTGGACTGGGCTTTCAAGGCCATCACGCTCACCAGAACAAAGTTGAACGGCCGGGTTCCTCTTTTGGGTTTCTGCGGTGCCCCGTGGACTTTGTTGGTGTACATGACCGAGGGCCAGGGGTCCAAGATGTTCCGCTTTGCCAAGCAGTGGATTTACGAGTTCACGAGGGAGTCCCACGCCTTGTTGCAGGCCATTACCGACGCGTGCATTGAGTTCTTGGCCCAGCAGGTGGTTGCTGGTGCTCAGATGTTGCAGGTCTTCGAGTCTTGGGCCGGGGAGTTGGGTCCTCGCGAGTTCAACGAGTTCTGCTTGCCGTACTTGCGCCAGATTGCCCAAAAATTGCCTGCCAGATTGACCGAGTTGGGCGTCTCCGAGAAGATCCCCCTCACCGTGTTTGCCAAGGGCGCGTGGTATGCGTTGGACGACTTGTGTGAATCTGGCTATGACACTGTTTCGCTTGACTGGTTGTACAGACCAGAAGATGCTGTGAAGGTCGTTAACGGCCGCAGAATCACCTTGCAGGGTAACTTGGACCCTGGCATTATGTATGGGTCTGACGAAGTCATTTCTCAAAAAGTGGAGGAGATGATCAAGGGTTTTGGGGGTGGAAAGCAAAACTACATCATCAATTTTGGCCATGGCACCCACCCATTCATGAAGCCCGAGAAGGTAGGCCACTTCTTAAAAGAGTGCCACAGATTTGGCTCCTTATAACTGAACCGAGTCTGCAAAGTTTGTACATACGAGTAATGAACGTTACATATAATACAGGTAAGACAACCAAGCAGATCGGTTCGCGAAACCAATAAGACAGCACTCGTATCCATGTCCAGAGGAGTAAATAATATTTTGATCAGGGAAAACACCGCTGTGAATTTCTTCTCAGTATGATGATTAGAATGAAACTCAATCCAAAGAAGCTTTGAAAATGGGTTTAAATTATCAGTGAGTCGGTCTTGGATTTTGAAACCCCTTTCTAATTTGTTTTTTTCTAGATAATTCGCAACTTTCATTAAAAAAAACCAAGTAAGTTTCAAATAATTAACGAATGACATGTTCAAATTTAGACCCAAAAAATCGCTTAGTTCAAAAACCAGCCCCTGATCTTCAATGAATTTCAACTCTAAGAAATTTCCCTCAGAGACTGTTTTTTTCTTCTATTAAGCTCATGAGGGGTATAAAAATTTCAGTAGCATTGCTTTACCACTGATGGCAGCTATGAATTCGAGGGAGTCGTAATAAATAAAATTGCACCCTCAATATTATCTATGTAGAGACATAGGGCCCCAGCGTCTTCGTAAAAAAATGCCCATAAGAGGGCAAATGGAGACAAACCATTTCTTCATACTAGACTCTGTCTAAGCTTCAGAGCTTTGTATGAAAATCAATGATCTGCTTCTGACCTGTGTACTAGTGGTTCTATGAAATGAGCACTTGCGGACGCCTACAGACATGCTTTAGTACGTACAATGAATATGAACAAAGACGAGCATTACATTTTCGACCTCAAACCTGATCTCTTGGATTCCTTGCAACTTCTTCATTTTGATGAGTCTTTGTCTGTCGTGGATGTGGCCCCAGTGAAAGTCGCAGAACAAATTTCAGAGACGCAAACGGCAACCAAAGTGAAAGATCTCAGTGAATGTTTAACATGCAAGCTTGAATTCAGCAGTGATGCAACTCAAAAAGAAAGAAACAGACACTACAAATCCGATATACACCGTCTCAACTTAAAGCGGTCACTCAATGGTTTAGTTCCGTTGACCGAGGCTGAATTTGAGGAGTTTCTTGAAACACAATCGGTTGAGAGTATATCAGGATCTGAAGATTCCGATTCCGATTCAGACATTGAGTTTGAGCAACGGCTTCCGACAGTCTTTGAGAAACTATCTGTAAATGAAAACAAGATGGAGGAACTAGAGGAGAGCCATGCAAGTCACATGAACACGCACTCGCCGTTTGTCATACTTAAGTCCTCAAAATTAGAGAGTTCAAAGGGCTTTGGTGCTTACAAAGCCCTATTCGATAACACTACTCTAAGCAATGGTGATATCGTGGAAAAATTGAAAAGCTACAACTCTGCCAAGTCTAAGCAAGGAATTTCTGTTCTTTTGATGATCGGAGGGGGTCATTTTGCTGGCGCAGTGATCTCTCATAAGCTTGCAAACACCAAGGGAAACATCAAAAATCACAAAGAGTCACTACAGGCTCAGAGAGTTACGGTGCTCGAGCTGAAGACATTTCACCGTTACACGACCAGGCGTAAACAGGGTGGCTCTCAAAGTGCTTCAGATAATGCTAGAGGCAAGGCAAACTCGGCTGGATCAAGCATTCGTAGATATAACGAGCAGGCCTTAAAAAAGGATGTGCATGACTTGCTTTCATCATGGAAATCATACTTGACACAAGCAGAGCACATCTTCATCAGAGCCAACGGCACTGACAGCAGAAAAACCTTAATGGGCTATGAAGGAAGCATTTTGAATCAGGATGATCCAAGGGTCAAATCCTTTCCGTTCACAACAAAGCGAGCTACTCTTGGTGAAGTAAAGAACTCTTGGGTAAAGCTCACGTATCTCAGCGTATTGGACCTTCCAAAGGCAAAAACGATTGTCGAAAAGCAGACCAAAGAGGAAAAAAAACTAAAGACACCGGAACCTGCCGAGGAACCGGATTCCGACAAACATTCTCGAGAGGTCGTAGCGCTTTTGAAGAAGTCTAAAGCCCCACTCTTGGTGAATTATATGAAAAGCAATGACTTAGACATTAACTTCATACTTACCCCGGAGAGTCGCTATGGTCATACGCCAACACCTCTTCATTATGCGGCATGGCAAGGCCTTCAACGTATGGTAAAACTACTTTTGATGAACATGAAAGCAGATCCTACAATGTACAACATCAGTGGAAAAACTGCATATCAAGTCAGCACTTCTAAGGATATAAAGAGTGTGTTCCAAATTTGCAGGCATAACTTGGGAGAGGATTACTGTAACTGGGATCTGGCTAAAGTAGGACCACCAAAATCCAGCGAACTGGTTGCTGCTGAAAACGCAAAGGAAAAAGAGGCACAAAAAGCCGAAAACAGACGCTTAATTGAAGAAGAACTAGCAAAAAAGACTGATCTAGAGATGAAGAGACCCACAGTCCAATCTAGTGGGAGAGTTGGTGGGGAAAAAGTGTTTACCTCTGTGGCGGAAACAAGTGGGTTGACAGACCAACAGAAAATGAGATTGATGCGCGAACAGAGAGCACGGGCAGCCGAAGCAAGAATGAAGAGAGGTGGACAATAGATCAATTGAATGTGTGAATATTGTAGAAGCCTTTGAGGTGTTTTGTCCCGTGTAGCCCCACTGACCACGATGAAAGTTAGGAAGATTCATGGTTATATGAGGCCAATTTGAGATGAAATTAGGTACACTCCTCTTTTCAAAAAAAAAAAGGCCAATTGTCGGGAAATTGCCTTTCAAATTAGGTTTTTTTTTTTTTTTGACTGCGATGAAAGGGTGTACAGTAATAAGAATGTGAGAAGGTGTCAAATTTGACGTTAAAAGAAAGGTGCATCCTATTAATCATCTGTACGAAATAAGAGTGAGTGTCTGCAATATAAATTGTCAATTTTTTGACGTCGATTTTATATATAGTTTCTCAAGTGTGCTTTCATATTCAAATATTCGGCTCTTTTTACCAACTTTTGTGAGAAACAGGTATAATAGATTAAGATTTAGAACGGCTTGCGCCTGGAATTCTTCTGCAACAAAAAAAACCTCATTTTTCTGAACTCTTCTGGAATTTCGGAAAGCTTTATTAGCGTCATTTTACGAAAGCAGTACTGTGATTTCCACAACTTGTATTCACTCTTGACAGCTGAAATATTACCCATCCCTTAAAAACAAGAATAAAAATCCGCACTGCCATGCAGCGGAGAATAATAAGAGACGCGGAGATTACCTAAATTGGTTCTGTCCGTCTCGGAGCTTTCACACGGCTTTTCATTTCCCGAGGCGATAACGGTAAAAAAACAATCGACTTACAAGAGAACTTTAATTCGAGTGGTTTAAATTTTGTTTAGATTGATGCAAATACAATACAAAAGAGTTCAATATATCTCCACCCAAATCTTGGAATTTCTGTTCTGATTGATTGATATATTCCAAAATATGCAGGGCATGCATTGATATGTCACCGGAGGTGCTGGGAAGTGAAACGGAAGCGGAGACCGAATGACACGAGCTGCAAATGTATTTAAAAGTTTACATGCATCTATTGCCACCTATCCAAGCACTCCATATAAGAGTGGAGTTTTATCTCAACTTTTCTTTCTACCGTTTTTTGTCGATATTGATAAAATAAAATAATGTCTGATCTTTTATCAGCAACTTCGGCAACAGACCAGGTAGACTTAAGATCCACACTAAATGACTCTCAGATTTTTATTGAAGCCGATGCTGGAGATGGAACCCGAAGAGAAGATTTTTATTTGACAGGAGTGAAGTTGGCTTTGTGTGTTCTTTCACTTTTTCTTTGCATGTTTTTGTTTGCCTTGGATCAACTTATTGTCACCACACTCTTATCGACCGTGGGTAACAAATTTAATGCCACAGACAAAATTGGTTGGCTAACGTCCGGATTTCTTATTTCAATGTCCGTTCTTGTATTGGTCTGGGGTAAACTAGCTATTATATTTGGCAGGAAGTCCGCCATGGTCGCGTCAATTGTTCTTTTTGAAGCTGGTTCTCTAATGTGCGCTCTATCCAATAGCATGAATGTCCTCATCGGAGGCAGAGTACTTGCTGGTGTTGGTGGAGGAGGCATCCAGACTTAAGTGTTTATTGTCATCACGGAGGTGTTTCCAATACACAGAAGACCCATGGGAATCGCCATTCTTGGTACTACTTTCGCGGTTGCTTCGGTTGTTGGTCCATTGGTTGGAGGTGCATTCACCACTAATGTCTCTTGGAGATGGTGTTTTTACATTAACTTACCAATTGGTGCTGTTGCGTTGGTTGTGTTTGTTTTGGTCTTTAACCCTCCCAAGACAAAAACCAAAATTTCAGAGAAACTCGTCCTCATAGACTATTTGGGGGTTATTTTAGTGGCTTCAAGCTTAGTGTTGGTACTTTTGGCATTGACCTTTGGTGCCGATAGTCTGCACTCCTGGGACTCAGCGGCTGTGATTAGCTGTTTTGTTCTTGGCGGTCTTTTGACAATAACATTTTGCATTTGGAATTTTCTCTTTTCAAAGCATCCTCTTATTCCAGCAGATGTTGTATTAGCATGGCCAACATTCGCTGCGTCTGTGCAATTGTTTGGAACATTTGGTTACTTTATTGCGAGCGTTTTGTACTTGTCGATATACTTTCAGGTCATTCATGACGCTTCTGCTTGGCAATCGGGTATTGATTTGCTACCTCTTATAATTGCAGTGGTTGTTTTTTCTATTGGATCTGGTTTGTTTGTGAAGAAGACAACTTTAGTTAAGCCAGTGGCAATTTTTGGAGTGATGTTCGGCTTCATTGGCTGTGGACTAATCACTTTACTAGAGGTGAATTCTAGCTCGTCCCAAAAGATCGGACTATTGATCTGCACAGGTGTTGGTGTTGGGTCTCAAATGCAATCTGCAATGATGGCTGGTCAAATAACTGCACCAAAAACACCGGGTGGTGTTATCTTGGCAACTACTCTAATCAACTTTTTGCGTTCTTTTGGTGGAGCGTTTTCGGGAGCTCTTGCAGACGCAGTCTATGGCGTATCATTCAACAACGAAATTGGTGTTGCCTTGAAATCTCAACCGCAAAGTGTGATTACAGAGCTCTCTCATTATGACTTAAAATCGATCACTTCTTCGTCCGATATTATTCAAGGAATGACACCTGAAACAAGGGCTTTCGTCAAAGAGCAAGTAATGAAAGCTATTAGAAATGTTTTTTACATGAATTTTGCTTTTGCTGCCATTTCTGTGGGCGGGGTCATTTATCACGAACAAGAAATTACCAAGAGCTTCGAACCAACAAAGGGAGAAGACAGAGAATGATGTCGGATCAAAAATTGAGCACACCAAATCTAACGCTTCTAAATCAGATACACAAACATACTTTCCCGATGAAGAGAATATATCCCTTTCTTGACACTCAATTAGTGCATAAAACACCAATTCTTGTACATACACATATAGTTTTATTTTATTCAAAAGGATCCTTCAGACAATAATTCTGCAAAACTTTTCGAGGTGATGGATAGCTAGTGCACGAAGTATCTAAAGTGAAACCAGTGTTACACCGACAGGCTGTTGTTGGCACTCAATTTTTTGTGGGTAAAAACGTATGTGAGATCACCTTGCGCTTTTGGAATTATCGAATTGAGAATTTCATCACCTGTATTCATCTGATCATGAAACTTCTGTGGATCGAAATGCCTATATTGTGAAAGAGCCGACCTTATTGTTTGCTTTTTGACAGTGCTAGTTTGATCCAACTCTTTATATTCCAATGCACTCAAAAAGCCAGATGAAGATGTACGATGTGCTGGCAAGGAATCAGATAAACAATTCTGGGAAGACAAGTCAGGTCCTGATAATTTATTTTGCGGTTCGGGCTGAGGTGAATGAATATCATTTCCAAGACCGAAACAGTCACAGCCAATTAGGTCATGAGTATTGCAATTGGAATCCACAACAGTGAATAAATCACGTAAATCATCGTAATCAAAAATATTCAGAGTTGATTCGACACTGTCATCCATAAACATGTCGCTCAAATTGTTTTTCATGAGCTGGCGCTGAAAAATTTTCTCATCTATTGAGCCTGTTGTAAAGAGACGGTATATGAAAACAGGCTTTTGTTGTCCATCTCTGTGAATACGAGCCATTGCTTGTAAATCTACCAGAGGATTCCAATCATTGTCAAAGAGAATCAATCTCGAAGCTCCAATAAGGTTTAGCCCAACTCCTCCTGCTTTGGCAGATAGAAGAAAAACCTCGCATTTTTTGGATCTGTTGAAAGATGTCACGAGGCTGTCTCTAGTAGCCAGTGGCGTCGATCCATCCAACCGAGAATACAGAAAATTTAGCTTCAGAAGAACGCGCTCCAAAAGATCAAGAGTTTGTGTGTAATTGGACACCAAAACAACACTCTCTTCAGCATTCCTGAATTGTATCAATAGTGGGATAGCAATATTGATCTTACTCCCCGTTGTTCTACTAGCCAACGCAGAGGGTGTGATATCCGAGGGGACTTGCGAATTTCTTTCGATCAAAGATTTGTAAAAAGAGTCTTTGGCTAGAAGCGATGGTGAATTACAAATTTTTCGAAGGAGATTGATGATTGGCAATACTTCTCGACTTCCCGAGCTGATGAGCGACTTGAAGCCCATCGAGTCTATCACGAATTGAAATAGCCTTTTTTGAAGATGCGATGGCGGACAGAAAAGAAGTAGGTCAGTCTTTGCGGTTAAGTATTCTTCTATGACTGCCTTTGTTCTCCGGATTGTGAAAGACTTTGTGATCTCAATTAATGCGTTGGATTTCTCCTTTCCTTCTTGAGCAATATTTGAGTCGTAGCAATTGACGTCTCTAGCCCTCAAAATTGGTTTTAGAAAATTTTTCTGAAACTCAGCCACTGTTCCCAAGAGACCAGGGTTTATAAAATTTGCGACGTTAAAAAATTCATTCAAATCGTTCTGAATAGGAGTTCCCGTAAGCACGAGACGCCTCAGGACTGACAAGCCATTCAAGAATTTAAGGACTTTGTTCGCTGAGCTTTTAAGTCTATGTCCCTCATCACAAACCAAGAGATCGACATTTACAGTGGACAATTCACTGGAGCAAGCAAGAACTTTCTCGTAATTCATTATCAACACTTGGTATACTTTTGTTCTCCCAAAGTTTATAATAGCTTGTTTGTCCTTGGCGGCAGATTGGCTTTTATTGCTTAATGCCAAGATACCAATACGGTTAAGATCAAGCCATTTTCCGAACTCTTTGCGCCAGTTCTCAATTAGACTGACTGGACAGCAAATTAGAACTTTATTGATAACGTTTTTATCGTTCGGAATTGGCGACTGTTTAAGAAGAGTCCAAATGAGTGTGATCGTCATCAATGTTTTTCCAAGGCCCATCTCATCTGCCAACAAGGCACCATATTGATTTACGTTGCGCATTCCCATGAGACATTCGTAAAGGAATGCCACGCCTTCTTTCTGATGGCGACGTAGGTATTTTGTTAATCTTTTATCCACGAGTACTTGTTTTGAGTGTGGAATATTCAAGGAGGGAAGCGCAAAAGAATCAATCGGCAACTCAGGTGGCGAAGGCATTTTATTTATATCAAAACTTCCAGCCACTTCTTTAGCTTCAGCCTCTATAGCCTCCAATTCTTTAGCCTCATCTTCTTTTGATGGAGAGGCAAAACTATTTCTCACAGCGTGATTCTTGAAGGCGACCGTTGAAGGCGGATCGTGGATTGTATGGGGTGGAACAAGGTTGCTGTTTACAGTGTTACTGGTACCAAAGAGACATTCTCTAGTAGTTTCACAGTCAATTTCAATCTCATATACTCCAATGGATATGATACCCTCTAAAGTTGTGTTCTTGGTACGGCTCACGAGCTTATAGGACTCATCGGGCATCTGAATCCTTAGGGCGAGACCCGTGTCCGAAGCCACAATAAATCCATCACCTTCCCAGGACTTGTTTTTTTTGTTGCTTCGTTTGCGCCACTGCACAGTGTAATATCTCTTCTCTGACGTCGGCAGTTGCTCTTGCACATCCGACGTCGAGTTTGCTCCGGATGAATTGGGTGGACTCGAAGGAAAATTTTGCATAAATCCATCAAATGATGCCTTTTCTTGAGACCCAACGCGTCTGAGAAGTGCAGGGTTCCGCTTGACGCGTTTCAATGCTGGTTTTTGGTGTTTTATAGTGTGCTTTTGCTGCGATTCTGTGTCTTTGAATGGCCGATTTTGGGACGACTCGGTTTCCTGAAAATCTGAGTCAGGGACAAAAAGTTGGTTTTTATCACCAGAAGATTCGGCTACAGAGGCATTCAGGCCAGCACCTATTGGTCTCGGAGGCTTGAACGGGGCATTGGGTTTTTTGTACATATCAAACAAAGGCGTAGGAGAAGGGCGAGACGCGACTGGCGTCGATCTCAAGCCAAATACAGATTTGAACGAGGAGCAAGATTGAGTCCAAATACCCTTGTTGAAGACAGAAAAATGGAAAAGTTTAGTTCCGGCTCCAAATTACGAAGGAAAAAAAGGTCTGTAATTCATCTTTGTTTCCGACGGTTGATGTGACGAAGCTTTACGGAAGCAATCATACAAGGACTGTGAACAAACCATAATATTAACCGACCTATACAAAATACCTAATAGTCTCCACCCGTCAAATAGTAGTAACTTCTTGAGATCAAGAAGGGGACATACGTTGGGATAACGCTATACAAACCATATACCACAAATGAAAGAAACGAGATGATGAAAAGATGCAAGAAGGCACCCTCGGGCCCTGTCAACATATAGAAGGGAAAGTGATGATAGTATAAATTCCATAGTTTATTTTGTGAAGCTTGGGCCATTATGGGAGAATAGTGCGAATTTTGTTTGGGGGGAAGCAACGGCAGTGTTTGAGCCCGGCTGTTTTACTGGTGACTTGTTGATGGCAAGGTAATTTGGTTGTGCTATCTGTAGTTAATCGAGTGAGGGTTTTTTCGGACCGCGGGAAGTGAGATAGACTCCATTTCCGCGCGGCGACAACAAGCACACCTTTAGGCCGAAGTCCAAACTGAAAATAAGCAGTTCAGCGAATGACGAAAAAATACTAATTGAGGTGTTTATTGCTTTGAAATGTTACTTTATGTCGTTACACACTCTTCATACACTACGAAGCAGCTGCTAGTCTTTCATATCACTCTTACAGATGGAATATGTCGATGCCCAATTGCTTTCTTGAGAAAAGTCCACTTGTTTTCAAAATTTCGAAAATTCTGACACATTAATTGCCAAAAAACGTTTCAGCACAAGGAGCCCATCGGAGAATATTTGTTGTTCATTTGCCCATGAAATAAGGTAAACGGGGTTCCTGCTTCTATTTACTCTAGAGACTGGGTCGCTCATCTTTTTCGCACCCGGGACATGCGATGCCCATTTGGCTTGCGACAAGTCTCTTATTTGGACTGAAGGGCGGTACCCATGTTGAACACCAAAAATGATATGATGGAGAGCCCACATCCTTTTCTTTTTGAAAGTTATAAAGAAAATCTTATATCAACAAAAGCCGGCAATATCCATGATATCTCTGCTTTTATCGCTGCTTTCTCAGACATTTTGACGGCTTTGACAGATGATGATTCATCAGAGAAGCGGTCGGTAGTAGGACTTGATACCATGACAATCTGGTTCACTCGAGGCTTGCAATTATTGAAGCTAGATCCAAGATTGTTGCTGAGATTTTGCCTTCCCCAATTGACTGCACATTTGGTACATTTGTTCAACTACGTTTGTCAGGTATACGAATCAGGAAACGGCCCATTTTCGAACGCTGCATCTGGTCTTTTAACGAAATTATTGCAATTTGTCAACCACGTTTGCTTATCAGACAAGAACTCGCCTTTGACAACTCAGCTCACAGAGCTGATCATGTCAATTCCATCGACACAGAAAAGCTTTTTTAATATCTCAGAAGTTTTCTTGAAGGAGGTAGATGACGCCGTTACTGCACTTTGCGGGCAATATGGATCCTTGCCGGAGAAATGTATGAAAATGATTCGGTCCCCAGCTCTAGCAAATTCAGTCAGCAAAACTTTTGCATCATTTTACACGCATTTGTACAATCCAAAAAGCGACACGCAGAAGTACATCTGCGCATGGTCTCCTCTTGTCGAAAGATCCCTCCATACTGAGAATGAAAGATTAAATGTCATTAATCACCTCCTTCCAAAGCTCTTCAGATCATGCCCAAGTGAGTTTATTGGTTGGGTGAAATCGCTCAATATAGAGACAGACTCACACGAGTGGCGTATACTCATGCTACCATTGCTTAATTGCGCTTACATAATCTCACCAAAAAATGACCCTGTTGCGTCCAAGGCATTGACTGAAAAAGACTTATCATCCTTATTGAAACATCGCGATGAAGTATGTCGCCGTGACTCGCTTGCCTTGGTTTGCTCTTCAGTGTCTGCAACAAAAGGTCCTCCAGAATATGCTCTCAATATATTTCTGGATCCTTTAATACTAAACATATTCTTTAAGGAAAGCACAACAGCCGAGTCTCGAAGTGATTTTCACTCTTTGATGAGAAGAGTATTTCTCAATTGCAGAGAATTTATCATAACTCAAGAAAAACGTCTTTCTAAGAAATCAGATATGATGCTAGAGCGAGATGTTCAATCTCTTAAGTCAAGACTTCAAATAATATTTGGATTTATATCCTCTCAAATCGTGCCTGACTCCTCCTATTCACAGCTAGCATTATCGACAGATTTCTTAAAGTTTTTTGTCGAATACGAATTTGATGGAGTGCAAAGAGGCTTGAAAAAGGATGTGAAACTGCGGCTGAATATCTTTGAAATCTTCACCAAAGAGTTAACGGGGACTTTGTTGAGGTTTGTCACCAACAACTATGACGATGTAAGACAAAAATGCTCCTACGTGCTCTGTTATTGTCCAATAGAAATCTTTGAGCTCGTTTATTGCGAAGAAATTGCGGAGAATACCATGTCACTATTGTCTTCTCTCAAAGGAAGGCAAAGTGACGGTGGTGCTCAGGTCATCAAAACCATCACTCAAATATATATGAAACACGGGAGTGATGATAGTGTTTTCGACTGCTTGCACATGGTACTTTCAAGGATGAACACTGCGCTAGAGTCTGAATTCCCAATTCATGGCCACTTTACTGCTATTAGTGAAATTTTGGCTTTGATTTCTCCGAAGTTCTTTGAGCTACATTCACAAAAATTGAGTCCAATTATTGCCTCATTGTTGCACACATCGCTTCAAATGTGGCATATAATAAAGCCACAAATGACTCTACCGGCCTCAGAAATTGAAGAGGAATATGATTCTAAGGCCTGGAGAACTGTTAAGGAGAATTCATTCCTATTAAAAAATATCATGACCCTTAATGCATCCAACAAATGGAATGTCTTAAACCAGGCTGTCTATTTAAACATTTGCGATATTCTTATGGAACAGTTGAGCAGTTTGTCACATAGAGGGACATTCTCTGCCATATACCCAACTTTCGTAAAAGCCTGTGAGCTATGTTATCAAACTGACCTCGACGACAAACCTTTACTTTGGTTGCAGACGAACTTAAAACTTTTGGAAACAAAGGAGCAACTTATCACCAGAAGATCTGCAGGATTGCCATTTTTGCTCACCGCTATTTTGAACTCCTGTATTACTGACCGTCAGAAACTACAGGCTTTTGTCGAAGCTACATTCTCGGAGCTTTTTAGAGTCGCTCAAATAGAGTACACACCACTTGAGGACGAGAAAAATGATCTCCCACAGGTACATGCGTTCAACTGCATGAGACACATTTTCCGGGATTCAAACTTGACAAATGCAGCTCTGGGTTATCTCGAAAAAGCGTTGGAAATATCTTTGATAAATTTGGATCATTCTGCATGGGCAATAAAAAACGGGGCCGTAATGTTGTTCACTGTCCTACAAGAGAAGCTCTTTGGATCACAGAAATTGGGAGATTTAAAAAGTGCGTCACTTTTTTTCAGCAAGTATTCAGGGCTCAAGAGCATGCTATGGAATAAACTCAGCGAATCAAAAAATGCAAATGATGTATTTCTTGTCTTATCGATTCTTCTGAGGCTACAAGCATTTTCCGAACACGACAACACACTCGATTCGTTTGTCGACATTATCATAGATAAATTTTTGAGCCACAAGGTCTGGAAGATTCGTGAAATGGCCGCAAAACTGCTCTGCATGATGACAAATATCCAAAACTCTTCCAAAATCATGAAGAAATTAATGACTATCGAAAGTGTTTCGAGAAATGGATTACATGGAAGGTTGTTGTGTCTACGAGACTTCACAGAGTCAACAAGGGTGTCACAAATGGACAAGGACCGGTGTGTTCTTCTAGTCGAAAAATGGTTAATGAATGCACAACTCGAACATGACTGGGTTAACTTGAGAGCAGCACTTTTGATTGCGACAAATCACGTCTCTATTGAAAGTTGTGAAGTTTTGAAGTCATATATTCTAAACATTCTCTCAGAAGAGAGGCGGACGTTGGATGGACCAAAAAGATTGTTTTTAGAGCAAGCAGTCACATCCGTTTTACAATCATGCCAGGATCTCGAGGAAGTTTCACACCTTTCGAAACAGTATGCAAGCGCAGGCTTTTATGAAGCTCAGATTGCGGTCATAAATTATTGGAAGAGAAACCTCAAACAATTCAAAAAGGCACTGGACATCCATAATGTCTTTTTTGATTTGGTTAATGATAATAGTACCTGGGATTACGTGAATACTGGGTGTATGGAATTGTTGGTGACTTCAGGAGTGCAAATTCTGAAGTCTTTGAATCTCATGGCTAAGTGGACCGACTCCATGAAGACACTTCACGTGGTTCTTGAATCTCGCCTGGCGCTTTTCGATGAAAGTTATATCATCGACTCAGTTGCAAAGTTTGCGGTCGATGAGCTTCCTGAAGAAAGTAGGCTACATTCGGTTATGGCTTGCAAGAACGTACTTCTCGATCGTGAGACGAAACGATCGAACACTGCAAAGTTGTGGTATTTGATTTACGAGAAACTTAATGACGACTCATCAGATGTAAGGGCATTGGCAAGCATTGACGGCATGTGCGCCGAAACGAGTAAGGCCACCGTTCTTGATCGCTTAGTTCAGGATTTTAGCGATGAGTCATTTGAGATGATCATTAAAGAGTTGGAGAACAGCATCAACTTGAATTTGAGGAACCTAGAGTCTGAACGCAGTAATAGCCTTTTTGAGATCGAAAGGTCAAATCTCTTCTGTAACGAAGTGGTGATACATCGAGATTTTATCAAGAGCCTCGTTCGACTTGTCGAAAACGAGGAAAAATTTCATTCCCGCGTACAAGAAGCTGCATCTCGTTGTATTTTGTCCGTCTGGAAGTCGGTGAAAGCCAATGAAACCCTTATTTCGACTTGGACTTTTAATGTACATTTGGATTCGGCTATTCGAAAGGTTTTACATTTTGAATTTCTTTGCTCCGAAAAAGACCAGATTTCTATTCGTGAGCTCAAAAAGGTTCTTGTGAAAAATCAATACTTTATATAATTGAACGGTACAAATGATCAGACTAGCAAGATAAAGATGCCCTTTCGCAATTGCACCCATGCTGAATACGGTGCGGGTAACCTTTTCCCGCGAACTATATAAACGATAAAAAAATTCTTCTTCCAACTTTCTCCCCCAACAACTCATGCAAATGGTATGTGAAGCAAACAGGTTTAATGATGAATTCATATTTAACAACAACGAATTTCTTCACCTGAAACCTCATGTAGATAAAAAAATACAGAGCTTTTTAACACTGATAAACCTTTTCAAATTTGTCTTCTGAACTATTACTAACAACTCAAGACTCTTATTCTTTCTATCCTGACCGTGCCACTATAAAAAACTGCAATCTCATCTGTTACTTTGATCCCGAAAATACTAAGTATTAATACTTAGTATTTTCGAATATCATTCTTGTATCTGCACATTTGAGTCGCGCTCACTGACTCGACACTCTCTATAATATCGTAAAGACATTCGGCTTCCCTTAGCTCCTATTTGGGGAAGTTAAACGCAAATTTTTCTGGTGTCTTGCGCTCTTTCGTGCAACGACTTTAGCTGCTCTTCCGGTACATTGACTAGGTCATCGCCAACTCATCTTGCTTCTCACCTAGTGTACTTACTTCAAATGTCGGAAGTCCCTGTTCTCTGCAACCAATGTTTAGGTCTGAATGGTCATGTTCGAATGATAAGACAGCTGTTGGGCGAACAGTGCAAAATATGTACGCGACCTTTTACGGTGTTTCGATGGAGTCTTGCCGGAGAACACAGGCAGCTGAAGAAAACAATTCTTTGTACTACGTGCGCCCAAGCCCGCAACTGCTGCCAATCTTGCATGGTAGACATTGACCATGGGATTCCACTTGATATACGGGATGCTGCTTTGAAGATGGCAGGTGTGGAAAATCCATATGCGGTAGAAAGCCTGTCCAGAAATTCCGAGGTGAATGCGATAATGGCCGATAAGTTAGAACACCAGAGTAAGGGCATACGTGCCAACACCGAAGAGAAGCGTGAGAATGCTAAGAAGATTTTGGGAGCTTTATCGAGCAAATTGTCTGGCCGCTCTGTTTCTCGGCCCAAACAAAAAGAGCTCGAGGTTTCAAACAAAGACCTCAGCAAGACAATCTCCAAGCTCCCTTTCGGTGGCTCGATAGATTCACCAGAAGACACAACCATCAAGTCGTTCTTTGTGTTTGGGTTTTCTGCTGATACACCACAGTATTCAATCACGTCCTTCTTCGAAAAATTCGGGTCATTGGACCTGGTGACGATTATACACCAGGCTCGTTGTGGGTACGTATCTTTTGCCAAGCGGAGCTCGGCAGAAGCTTGCGCCCAACACTTGAAAACTAATGGACATCATAAAGGTTCCAAGACGGCAGCTCTACTACTACTCGATAAAAAAGAACCAGTCAGAGTAAGTTGGGGTGCGCCTAAGAATCTTGGCAATTCTAAAGAGGAGCAGAACAAGATAGCTATTGTGGTCAACAAAGTCATGAAACAATTGGCCGACAAAGACGTAGCCGGGGGCCGCGGCGGCCGCAGACGCGATTCGGCCAAGAGTAGCTCCAAGTGCGGCACACCTCTGAAAGTAACAGGGCCGACCGTAAAAAAATCATACAAGAGTATGTCGGAGGACTTCGAAATATAGTGTGCTGCGCAAGTATGACCGCGAATCAAGTGACTCATGCCGGGTACACTTGCTGTTTTGTTCTGGTATGTCTGGAGCTTCGTCAGTTGATTTGTTTTCCAAAAGCTAGGAATGAACATGCCCATTGAGTGTCCAATTGAGTCCCGGGGGGTGGGTTCTTGAGAATGGCCTGCCTACATAATACGCGACGGTAGGTGTCCAACCGCGAGGCGGACTCCAGATAGGTTTATAAAGTTCAAAGTATACTTTCTACACTCATACACTGCCCCATACCCAACAGGTTCCTACACCAACTCAAGACGCGCTTGCCATAACATATATCAGCGTCAATGGCATCAGAAAACGCCTTGTGCGCATGGGTTATATGTGCCGTAGTGCCACTTTGCCTTTGTCTCATCCGCGTAATAGCTGTACTCCCAGCACTCCGAGATGGCCGAAAACAGAAAAGTCATTCTGAGTCAGACATACCAGTGGACACCAGCCTCATGATTTTCTTGGGTTCTGGTGGCCACACAGGAGAAATGCTCCGTCTTCTCGAAAACACAGACATCTCTCAATGCCACCGCACATGGCTTGTTTCTTCGGGCGATGCGGCGTCTCTCATGAAAGCAAAGAAGTATGAGGAGTCCACTCGAAGTTTCAAAAACGTGAACTATGCAGAGCTCCATAGAGCTAGAAAGGTAGGAGAGTCGCTTGCCCTGTCAACTCTCAGCACAATTAAGTCCATCTTTTCTACTGTACAGCAACTCAGCCTTCTTCCAAAACCGGATATCCTTCTTGTAAATGGCCCAGGAACTAGTGTGCCTATTGCATATACCCTATTTTTTATGAGCCTATTCGGAGGATGCAAAACAAAAATCGTGTACATTGAGTCCTTAGCCAGAGTGCACAATCTTAGTCTTAGCGGCAGGTTGATTATGCCCATAGCCAATCGCTTCCTTGTTCAATGGGCCCCGTTGGCATTTAAATACCAAAGAGCGGAGTATTACGGCATTTTGATCTGACCCCTGTCCAGCGAAAGAACCCCCGGCGCTTGTAATTGCTACTGTGAGCATAATGTGTTTCGAGGTAGCTTCCTGGAGAATGGTCTGCAGTACATAACAATCTTGAAATAGTCAACATCCTTCCCCAAAATACAGCCATGAAAGTTGCACATATGTCTGGTGAAAATGAAGTGCCATCCAATGTCGCGTGTCGTGACGCTTGTCTTGCTATACTTATTTCGCACCCACCTCCATCAGTAAGTCTCATCTCATCAGAGGTGAGCATATCGCCATCCTTATAGTTACACAAAGAATATGTCAAACACCTTCGACGGAGTCTTGCGAGAGTTTCCTTATATCGGCGTAGATAGGTTCAACACTTCAGCGTCGGTCTTCCTTCTTACTCATTGTCATGCGGACCATTTGTCTGGCATCACTAACAAGAGCTTCACTAGCATCGTATACTGTTCGGAGGAGACGAAACTGCTTCTATCCTTAGACTCCAGGCTCAAAGGCCTGCTCAATTTGATAACAGGGGTTCCATTCAACGTAAAAACGCGCCTTGAGACTCCCCACGACACGGCCAACGCGATCTATATAACTTTGATAGAGGCGTATCATTGCTTAGGCGCATGTATGTTCTTGGTCGAAGAAGTAGAAAGTTCAAGAAATAAACAGGAAGATTTTGAGAACATAAGCTTCAATTGTGAGCGGGTCTCACGGGCGGTACTTTGTACGGGTGATATACGGGCTGAGAGCTGGTGGCGTGAAAGTGCACGCTTGTCCCCTGCATTGTTTCCATATACCAGTGGCGACAAAATACTAAATTGCATCTATTTCGATTCTACTTTTGCTTATAGAGGAGAACCGTATATTGAAATTCCCACGAACTTCAATGGAATACACACTGCTATTTCAATGCTACGAGAATACCCAAAGAACGACCCAGAGATCAAGTTTGAGTTTTGTGACACGACACTTGGTTTTGAACAAGCTTGGGCCTATGTGCTTAGCTATTTTGGTGGCTCATTAGTTGTGAAAGCCTCAAGCTTGAAGCAGAAATTGCTTTTGGTTGCACAATATGACCGGATTAACGGAAATATTCTACGGCGAGCAATGTTGCCACCAACAGCATTCAATACGGGCCCAGTTTTTTATGGGGGATCATCACCGAAAGGAGACTTTTCTATCGTGAGAATAAAACAATGCATTAACTTCAACATAAAAGATTACACTGGAATATGCTGTCCTATCTCTATTGAATCTATTCCCTCAGCCACGGACTTAAATTTACTTAAGGTCACGAAGGCTGGTAACAAAATCTACGAGTTCCTAGGACGACATTGGGTTCTTCCCCTCAAACAAAACGAGCTTCTACCTTTGAAAATCAAGCTTCTTTTTTCCAGACACTCATCTTATAGTGAGGTGAGAGAGTTCCTTTCTATGTTTAAACCGCAAGAAGTGTTTCCATGCGTTTATTCCCAAGAAGTATGGTCATCTGGGTTTATAATGGCTCGAATATTTGGAGACATTTGCAGCAGGCAGGAGTTCAATTATGATAGTATGATGGCTACTATGTATGGCTTGCCGTCTCAAGAGATTAGAGATCGGCCCGTCGTAACCATAAACCGTTGGAATATAGAGGATTGCGACAGAGAGCAAATGTTCATCGAGGAGTTGACGCGACAAAGAGAGGCACAATCTGAGACGACATCCTCTAGTGGATTAGCTCTACTTAGTCTCAGAAAGGTAGCCAGAATTCCCTTTTTTGAGGCAGATCGAACTGCCGAGGATGTCGAATATCTCCAAAGAAGAAAGAAAGACTTCTGTTTGCAAAAGATTGTTGCAGGGAGGCGAAACACAAATTTTGAGAAATTTATCAGGGAACAACAGATGCTCTACTTTAGGAAGCATGACCTTCCGCAATATAAACAGGATTTGCATTTTCCTAAATATAGCCGTGGGCTTCCCTCAATTCTTGCAGAACTAAGTGATGATGATTCAGATAGTTACGAAAGCTCCTTTGATCTTCTCGAAGGCGCCCGGAAAAAGCCCCCAGATTCGGAGGGCCTGAGTGAGAAAAGAATTTTTAAGAAAACCAAACATGGGTTGTTTTGGGAAACACACACGCTTAAGTCTTGCCACCTGTCTTCTAACCGCTACTCATCCAGGATATCTTCACTCGGATCGCCCCCAGAACGACAATATTCTGCAAAGTTGAAGAGAAAAAGACAAAGTTTGCCTCACTATCGACTGAAAAGGAATATAGAAACTCGGGCAGTCGCTGAAACACAAAGCTCAGGCTGCGCTTCTGGAACATGGCTCGAAAATCAATTGAGTTATTTTGAGTGATTCTGTTCAGTTTTCGAATATTTCTTATCCTTGATGAGTTTGGAATACACCAACACCTAAACGATGCAATATGGGGCGAAATTTGATGGCACATACTTAATTCTCTCTCCATTGATGAGAACATTTGGTACATTTGTAAAACGTCGTCATTGGCTCATCTGCGGATCTGATCTGCAACTGGAAGAAATAAGCTTTGTCGTTGCCACATGAATCGATAGGGCACTGCGCAGTTGTTTGGTCAACGTTATCCCAAGCACCTTCGCCACCCAACACATCGTCAACTTCCTTTCTGGGTAGCACCTTTCTGTCGTACATCTGAATTCCAGCTACCAGAAATTCATAGGGGCAAGTTGGACAGTAAAGACTGTTGCAATTGTCATCTCCAGGCGAGATCAAAAGCATGTTCGAACAGTATGGGCAAAATGAAAGCATGTTCCTGGTAAAAGCAATCGAATATGATTAAATCGGGTTAATGTGCTTGGGTGACGCTTGGAGGATAAATATGCGATGGAAGACCTTGTATCGGCTTGAAGGCGGAGTTTGTTGTCTTCGGTTCTAGACAAAGTGGAAAATAGTAAACGATGAGCACACGTGACTTTCAGATGTGCATATCAAGGTTGGCGTTGATCACAAGATTGAAAAAACAAGAAGATGCCATACAGAAGCCTAAACACTATTCTTTAGGAACTTCAGATCACTCGGTAAAACTTACGTAAATACATATCCGAGCTTTGGCTTTCTCAGTATCTAAAATAATTCAATTTTGTATAAATTTGACCTGATGCGCACGTGACCAAAACGCGTTTCAAAGATCTCGCTTGAGATTGTTTTACGTGGAGGCTTCTTTGGTGATTACGACTATTGATCTAATTCACTACTCAAAATACGTGTTCTTGAATTACCCCGCATATGACACATGGCGAGACTGCTCATTCTCTGCCTACGGAGGGTAGAGAATCAACTACTTTGAGCAACCCTATAATCAATGGTAAACATGCCACTAATCTGAGTCGAAAGATACGGCCGTCTGCCAGATTAATGCTGGAGGAAGACTCTTTCCAGGATGAATACCACCAACTTGAAGAAAACCAGCCCCAGCTCAAAGACATCATTGAAGTCAGTAGTGAATCCCTCGAGGAACCTGCAACTCCTAAAAAAAGAGGAAGAGGACGCCCCAGAAAAGGAGAAAGTCCGAAAAAGCCCACTTCAGCTGATCTCAATCCTCGAAGAAGTCCGAGGAAGCAAGAGCTTGAAAAGAAGAGAGAGGCGGAAGAGCAAGCGGCAAGGGAGATAAAACGCATTGCACAAGAGAGACAGCTTAGAATGCAGAAGGAGGAAGAAGAAAAGCAGAGGGAAGTGGAACGAGAGGAAAAGTTGGCATTCGACGCACATAATGCGAAGCTCATAGAACAAGGCTTCGAGCCAATTCCAGAACCTGACGTGAGTAAGAGCCCTCCACAGTCTCCGAAAAAGCGAGTCGGTTCACCAAGAAAGCCCCAGACCCCGAAGAAGAGACTACGCCCAGACTTATTTGGCTCTCCATCTCCCAGCAAAGGATCACCAGAAAGGCGGTCGAAAAAGGGGAGACCGAGCAGACAAGAAAATGTCACGAAAGAAGTGGTGAGTATATTTCAAATGGATGGTCTTGAAATTTTCAGTGGGAAATCAGCTACCGCTTCGCCTGAGTCGAAGAAATTTGATGGACAAAATGTGAACACAAACAACCCTATAGCTCTCAATTTCGAGAACAAGGGACAGAGCTCTTTTGTAGAGGTACCAACTATAAGTGGCATTAAAAGACCCGCTCCAACACTCACGGAACAAGACTATTCTGAAGCAAGAAAGTTTACCCCGTTTCCTTTGCCTGAAATTGACGACGACGGAAACTCGAAGGATAGCAAATACATGAGAACGCATCTACCTAACGTGGCTATGTTGCTTGACCCCAATGCAAGGCTTGCAGACGAAAGAGCGTTTTTTTTGGATGGAAGTGAGGGCTATTTTGAACAACACAGTCTCAGATTCCGCCCATCGACTAATTCAATTGCGGCCAATGCTCCGTCGCTCGATTACGAGGAATTCAGACCAATGATAGCTCTTGGGCAACTTATACATAGAGACGAGAAAGATGCAATGAGAGTTCATCAAAGAGGAAATTTTCACCAGTGGTGTATGGAGCTAAGCCAGGGATATAATCTCAATTTTTTTGGTGTCGGATCCAAAATCAGCATTATTATGGAATTACTTGAGGACTACTTTCCTACATGGTACTCAAGGAATGTCCAGGATGATGATCAACTACCTGGAGTTATGGTAATCAACGGGTACAATCCTGGCACAAAATTAAAGTCAGTCATACATGATATTGTCTCAGTGGTTGTGAGTGAAGAAGACAAAGAAAGAGGAAGTCTTCGTATGCCAAAGCACGTATCTGAAGCATTTCCATTCTTGATGTCATATCTAAAGAAAAACGTCACCCAAAGCAAAAAGAACAACATCGTCAAACCAAAGCTCGTTCTAGTGATACATAACATAGACGGGGAACCGTTTAGAGAAGAAAGGGCTCAGATTTTTCTCTCTCAGCTAGCGTCGCTTCCCAATGTGTGGCTCTTGGTCTCAACAGACCACATCAATGTGGGACTTTTATGGGATCTCTATCGCTTCAAAAACTTCAGCTTTCTCTGGCATGAGGTGACCACACATGAGGCCTATCGGGTTGAAATGTCTTTTAAAGATGTCTTGAGTGTCGGCAAGTCTAGAAAATTTGTTGGCACCAAGGGAGTCAAACATGTGCTCACGTCTTTAACAGCGAACGCCAAGAATCTTTACAAAATATTATTGAAGATGCAATTAGAGAAGATTGTCGAGATGACCGCCTCAAAATCTGCTCGGACTGGTCTTCGTGGAAATCCAAAACTAGGGCTCGATCTCCAGGATGCTTACGATAAGTGCGTGCAAGAATACATTGCTAGTAACCGAACCAATTTCAATACGATGTTGCATGAGTTCGTGGAGCATAAAATGTGCTCTCTAGCCAGAAGCAAAGCAGGTGGTGATATCGTTTTCATACCATTCACATATGATGAGATGGAGAAGATTGTTGGAGAGGAGTTTGCAAATTAGCAGCCCATGAAACTGCTATCTTTCTCTAGGTGCGAAATGAGAGCATGAGCAATCACGTATGTCACAGCATGCGCGGTCCCGAATCATTACCCCCAAAAAGCGTGGCGCGCACTACCTTGTCTCAGCCTCATTGGGGGGCGACTGGTTATTAGTGGCGTGGCGTTTCACGTCGTAATTACAATTGGCTCCGCCATTGACAAAAAGCTAAGCTCAAGAATCTGCGCCCAATATCAGCACCCGTAATGCTTACTGAGGGTACCACGCTAATTGTGGGAACACACAATGTGAAGGTTGTCAGATATCTTTCTGAAGGTGGATTCTCGAAAATATATGAGGTGATTATGGATCCCGCAGAAGGCGAATCCGAGATCGGATGTTTGAAGCAAGTGCTTGTGCCTGACAAGAACGGTCTCAACACTCTTCGGAAGGAAGTAGATGTCATGAAAACCTTGAAAAACGCCAGATCTATTGTAAAGTACTTCGATTCTAATGCAGAACGTTTGGCCGACGGTTCCTATCAGGTTTTGGTACTCATGGAGTTGTGTCCCAATAAATCTTTGCTTGACTTTATGAATGACCGGATCAGACAGAAGCTCTCGGAGTCAGAGATTTTAAAGATCATGCTCGACATCTCGATCGGTGTCTATGAAATGCACAAAATCAAGCTCATTCATAGGGACATCAAAATTGAAAATGTTTTGATCGATGCGGAAAACTGCTTTAAGCTCTGTGACTTTGGCTCCGTTTCTTCCCCAATTAGACCAGCTCAACATCCGCATGAATTCCAATTGTTAGGCAACGATATCCTTTACCATACAACTCCTCAATATAGATCGCCCGAGATGATTGACTTATACCGTGGCCTTCCAATAGATGAGAGATCTGACATATGGGCACTTGGCTGCTTTCTTTACAAGCTTTGCTACTACACGACCCCGTTTGAAGCCAACGGTGACATAGCTATCTTGCATGCATCATTTCAATTCCCACTGGCACCAGTATATTCTGGTGATTTGAAAAATCTCATAATAATTATGCTCCAAGAAAATCCGTTATATCGTCCCAACATCGTACAAATCCTAATGCTCGTGGCAAAGTTGATGGGAACAGACTACAATGATCTTGATTTGGAAGACTTTTATGGTGCCAAAGAATACAACTTTCAAGCACTTTATGAAATGCAAAGAGAAAAGCACAATCAACTTCTTAAACAACAACAATTTTATCTCGAGCAGCAAGAACAACAGAAGGCTTACGAATTGAGCAAACAGAAAAAAGGTCTTTCGAAGAGCACCCTGCGAGTGAGTATCCTGAGGTTATCGCGTGAAAATTCGGCTCATAGAAAGGATAATGAGACCCCGATTTCCTCGAGTAAACCTGACCAAACCTCCATTCCTGTGGTTGATCAAATCGCGGGATCGATCCAAATCAAACCCGACGTGATCAAAGACAAAGACGTGCAATTGATTCCAGAACAACTAACATCATCTAAAGAACTGATACCTAACGAAGAAAACCTCGCTGATAGTTCAATCGAAAGCGTGGATTTGGATGTTGACTTGCCCGAGTTGGACCACATCGCCGAACGCTACCCGTCTTTAGAGGATATTCACCATAATTTGTCAGGTAATGGTCCAGAATTAAAAATGCCTTCGAGTCTGCACAAGGCCAGGTCAAGCTTGGAAATTAATGAGTACGAGTCTGCATTGGAGAGCGTTAAATCACGCGAGCTTTCTGAACCATCGGTAGTTGGTGCAATGAATAGTCGAACAGATTTTGAACTGGTCGAAGCATGGAAGCAAGATGAAAAACCAAAACGTGACAATCAAGCCGAGAAACTAGCAGACGAGATCTTTGCAGTCGGATCTGAGTCTGTTAAAAGAACAAAGAGTACAGGCTCGAGATCTTCGAAGCGCGAAGATGTGAATGACTCGCTGAATCAAAACAAATCTACATTATCGGTTAAGGGCAGTCCATACCAGGGTCCACTACTTGAACCACTTCAACAGGCTAACGGTACTGATGACCGTAGGAAGCTTGTACAACTTTCATCATTCGTGTTACCAAAATCTAGGGCAGAGACTTCAAAAGTGGTTCTTGAGCCGAAAAACCTTGAAGAAGAGATATCTGCGCTTGAGACAAGGTATGAGAATAATCAGAATCACCTCACTAAAGAATTTGATCTTAGTGGGCGGTACGAAAACTTGCATCAAGATGTGACTAGGCCAGAGCCGAAAAGGGGTAGCTCAAATCCATGGGGCAAAGCTCTAGGTAGTCCAAAGCCGGGTGTTACCATCAAAAAGTCGCAGGATTTGGATGCGGGGCTACAAAAGGAGATGAGTGGCCTCAGTTTGGCATCTAATTTCGAAAAGGTAAAAGATGACCTCGCCGAGTGTGATCTTATTGACCTTGGTGATCTTTCGAGTAAGATGAATGGTTCAGTCAAGCCAGAAATTGTTGTGAAGCAGGAAGATGGAGAAGTGATCGGAAAGAACCCAGCCCATAAGATTGTTGAAAATTCACTCATTGACATGGGATTAGATGGTAGTGATGGTCCCAAACCAACCTTCAGGAAGCGATTGTCAGATATACCGACTCAACCAATCAATTTCCAGGAGCAAGTGATCGATTTTGCTTCAGATGATGAAAATCAAAATTCGGAAATGAATCGAGTATCGATTCGAAATTCCTTGAAGAAGTCACGCAAGCATAGTGATCATAGGCGAGGTAAGACGTACCAATCTGACGGGAAGAAGAGGCTTTCGTTTTTTGGGGGCTCATCGGACTAAGAGCATGAACGAGGGGTCGAATCAGTCGTTTCTGCAAATACTTACGACTGCAATACTTTAAATATATTTAATACAACCTAGCATATGAAAGGTACAGTCATTTGCGCTTTAATTACGCACCAGAACCTTGAGCCGCATCGCGCATTTTGCGTCTGGAAAATTCATGCACTGAGGCATCAACTTACTAATGCGTAAAAAAAATGCTTGTGTGGTTTAAATCTTATTCTTGACTCTAATCTAGAATTCCACATTCGAATCGTTATACATTCACACCACTGATGTCCGAATTCAGACGTGCCTTGGTGGAACTCTTGCTACTTCTCCCAGCAGAAAAAGCGGCCTATGTTAATGAAGTCTCATCGCAATCGGGACTGGAACTTGAACCAACGATTTTGACGATCTTACATGGCAACTATGATCATTTGCTAGCCAAAGAGAAGTTTGGCGCTGTCTTAGAAGGTACAGAGGCTATTCAAATTACTTCGCAGTACCCTCATAAGAGTCTTCGAGTAGTGCTAGACGAGTTAGCACATCTCTTGATCGAAAGGCTTCCCTCCATTTCGTGCCAACTCATTGCCATCACTTTTCTCCAGCTCTTCGTGCAGTGTAACTTTACAGGTCCACAAAGCGATGTGTCGGCGAAAACCATGTGGTTTCCCAATGTGGAAGACTCCGCTTTGCAAGCAGATGCAGTAAACATGTTGAGCATCGAAGGAAAATGTGCGTATGACTTGATGCATGAGCCAACACTATTGGCTTTTTCTCTTGTTCTTTTGGAGAACCTTCAACACGTGCAACACTCTTTGATACAGCTTGACCACACGGTCTCCATCGAAGATGTCACTGCCGACACATTGTACACAATCGAAAAACTTGCAATTCTTCATTCCCCAGAAAATGCTTCTCTTTCTTGGTGGAGGGCCAGGGCATTGCAAGTTCATCTTTCTGTACTTTCAGAACCGTCTGATATTTTGGCATCTGTGACATCTTCTCTTTTGAACGCTGACTTGGTTGAGGCTTTGAGCTCTGCGGAGGACCCTGAATTGAGTAGGCATGTACATTTAGTGTACTTATTAGAAAGCGCCAGAAACGGAATACATGCTCAAACTGAGCATCTCGCAGAACCCTTTTTGCACAAGGCAGCAGACGTCGCCCAGCTTCAATTTGTGCTCACTGGCGCCAAAGCTAAAAGAACTAAGTTCCAGACTTTCCATACGGCATCCTTGGTCTTGCTTGCTAAAAGTAAAGATGCGGGAATTTATACTACTTCTGAAGCGCAACACACCCCCGAGAGCTTCGACTTGAACTCTGATTTACTCTTGGAAAAGCCACAATATGAGTCTTTGGGAGATGTTGCCCCAGAGGAGGAGCCTAACACAAAGAAATTAAGACTAGACAATGTTTCACATTTTACTCAGGAGGGCAAAAGACTCTTACCCATTTCCATGACCCCAGATGGAATCCCCGCTGATCTTCGTGAGTTGGACCCAAATAACCAACCATCGCTTTCTGACTTAGACAATGTCCAACTTTTGTTAAGACTCACAACCATTAGACAGACCACGCCGGTCGGAAACTCGATGGTTGAAGAGGAACTCTCGGCCATTGTCAATAGAATAGTGTTTTCAACACCTAAAACCACCAATTGGACGGTTTTTGGCAGAACTTTGTGGGAGCGGTCCTCTTTGGAAACTAACAAGGCAAGGACCGTTGAAAGAGGTATTTTGCAGATGACATCGTTGGTCGAAGAAGTGGGTGTCAACATTAAAAGTCGAATGATCCCTCAAGCCCAAGACTCAAAGGAGGCAGAGTCTTCGGCGGTGTCATCTCGTCTTAGATTTATTCACCAGCTTCCTCTCATGGCACAATGGACCATGGACTCAAAGCTCGCCGAGAAATATATGTCACTTGGAGTGTTAAAGTCTGCGATTGAAATATATGAGCGGTTAAACTTGATGACAGAGGCTGCTTTATGTTATGCTGCAGTTGATGACGAAGTCCAAGCAGAAAAGCTCTTGAAGGAGCGTATTCGGACTCACCCTGAGGATTCAAGGGCCATTTCGATTTTGGGCGATATCAGGCAAGATCCTGCCCTATGGGAAAAGGCATGGGACATTGGGAAGTATGCCAAGGCGAAAGCTTCGTTGTCTAGATTTTACTACAAGCCTCCTACTCATACGGGACTCCAACGCGATCTCGAGACCTCCATTTCTCACATGCAAGATTGCTTGAGCGCTAGTCCACTTTCTTACGAAAATTGGTTTTTCTATGGCTGTTGTGGATTAGAGGGACAAAATTTTGAATTGGCATCGGAAGCCTTCACCAGATGTGTCTCTTTGGATGACACGCAAACACATGCTTGGTCTAACTTGGCTAGCGCTCTATTGAGACTTGACAAAACCAGACAAGCATTTACTGCGTTGAAAAGAGCTTTGCAGCAAGGTGAAGGTTCTAAAAGATCATGGAGGATCTTCGAGAACTATCTCACAGTGGCTGCAAAATTGGGTGAATGGAATGAGGTGCTTCATGCTACCAAAGAGTTAATTGAAATTGGCAAAGAAAGCGGAAGCGAGGTAAAAGTTGATATAACAGTCATAGAAACTTTGGTTCAGATACTTGTCGAGGAGCCATATCCAACGGAGGGTCGACTTACACATTTCCAATCATCTTGTATAAACTTGGTGTGTGAAGTCTTACCAACGGTCATCAATCACTCAGCTAGATTATGGAGAATAGTCAGCAAAGTTGAGCTTTGGAGAGGAAAGCCATGGACTGCCTTGGAAAGTTTCGAGAAGGCATACCGCGCAACATCACTTCGACCTGAATTGACTACAGATGAAGCTATGTGGAATGAGGCTGTCGAATCATGTTCGGATCTCATCTCTGCTTACGAATCGTTTGGAGATCTTCCCGGAAAGCATGATGCTGGGGATGTAGTATGCAAAGACTGGAAGTACAAGGCCAGAAGCAGCATTAGATCATTGATGTCAAAGGGTAAACTCATGTGGGAGGATTCCGAAGGTTGGGAGAGATTGATTGCCTTGAAAGAGGATCTAGCGCAAGTATAAATCGGAAGACGATGCTACGTACTAGAATTAAAGACTTCTTAAATTTTGCATGATTCCGGCTTAGAAACACTCCTAGTTCAAATCATTGATAATCAGAATAGGCTCGAAAAATATTGATGTGGCTCTGGTTCCGACCGAAGTCTTCCGGGTGACATTCTCAGAGTCTCCGCTAATTTGGATTGGAACCAAGAGATAAACAAATGCCTGAAGTCTTTCAAGGAGATGAAGCAAGAACTGAGGGGCTCTCACTTTAATCAATATGGCAAATGTCATGTCAAAAAAGCTGTATAAGCTGACACGAGCAAGTTCTGATTTCTCCAACCTCTTGAAGCTAATGTATGAAAAAATTAGTCCATACAAAAGAGGAGTCTCGTCAAGAATGTACTCACGGTAGTAAAGCAACTGAAGACAGTAGTCCGAAAAACAAGCAAACCCCAAGAGAAGGGGCTCAATGCAGCTCAAAACAGGAAATAGCGCAGTAGTAAACGAGTTGGCCGAAATGAGCTCGTGTAAAATGAACGATATCAAATTCATGTACGAGAAGATGGCAAATGAAATCAATTTCAAGGGGTTGGGACTTGATGTGAAATGAAGCCAGGCGGCAACTAAAAGCAAAGAATTTTCTGCATTTAAGAGAGATGCCAATGGAATCTCCTCCCGAAAAGCCAAATTTCCATGTACCAAGACGAGCATATGTCGTACAAAGGCAACGGTATAGGTGGAAATGGCACCACCAATGGAAATGTAATACCACAATGGATTTTCACTCCACAAAGAAGTCAAAAATCCACAGTCACAAAGTAGGTGGGATATGAGCCAAACAAATTTCATCAATTCCATATTGGTCATATTGGGCAAATTCTTTCCTTTCTTGTACAAGGTAGTGATTCCTCCAACAAAACATTTCTTTGCAAATTGAATCTCGGGAGCATTTAGAATGCTGCTGACCAACATTGTTGGTGTGATTGGTTTCACTCGGAACATAGCAAGTTTCAAGAAGATCAAAAGAAGAGTATAAAGTATTGAGATTTTCTGTGGGTGCAAACGAGAGGCTAAGTGTGCGGATAGTGTGCATCAACAAAGTTGAGAACTAGTATTATTATTCAAGAGAAAAATCATATGGCCTAAACATGCTTTGTTATTGTCAACTTTTGTTTTTCTAGGCTATCAGAGAAGCTATTTATCACATCAGAGGTTTTACAGCCACTCAGATGAAAGTAAATTTATTATCCCTCAAGAAACACCGTGGAGAAAGTATGAATTGGAGGAATTAAACTAGTCACATGATCAAGATTGAAACTTTTACTTAAATCACAAATTTTAGATAAGAAAGCAAAAGAGGCGAAAAAAGAATTCAACCTTAATAATACTCATCCTTCGTCTCAAGTTTAACGGACAATACCTTTCTGTACTTTCCATAACGTATGATTTGATGGAAACTGACATGTTATAAACAAAAGTAGGCTATATTCTTTATACATACTAGGTCCCCCAATTTAGGCTAATTTAAGTCTCATTCACCAAAAAAATCGTGAAACTTCAATGTGGCTAGATCATTACGCTCGTTGCAGCAATGAATCATCGAAGAATTAGTCGATTCGAACTCATCCGCTTCGCGCGGCTCTCCTGCCCATCTTTGAAATTTGCCGTTCTCCGACATCAGGCATTTTCCAAGTCAACTAGAATATTCGATAATGCCACCTGTTTCTGAGAAGGGGCTAGAAGTTACTTCAAGTAATGAACAGAATGTTTCAAATCTTCAGGTGAGCCAACAACAGGGGCCAAGAAGCGGCCGTAATAGACAGAAGAAAATTGGAAGAGATGGTAACAAAAGCATCAAAAATGGTCCAAAAGACAAGAAAAGCACTACTCCTAAGGGTCAGGAAGCAAAAAAACAAAAGCCAAAAAGCAAACTCAAAGATTTCAGGTTTCTTGAGGTGGTAAAACTTGTTAGAAAACATCTCCCAATAACTATAAATGGCTGCTCAGTGACTAAGATCGTGGAATCTCAGATGATCCTGGAAAAACCTCTGAACTAGGGCACAGATGTCCCCAAAAACCTTTCTCGGAAGGCAAAAGAGGCCATCGTGGTCAATCATATACAAAACGTGATAAATAGGGATCCTCAGCAACCTATCTACTTAAGTTTCATTGTGAAACCTGCGGATCCGGACTTTCCCTTCGAGTTAGATCTGCTCAATTTCAGCTTGACTGTGCCCGCAGAATACCCGCATAATACGAAGGCGGTCCCGTCCATTGTTGTGTTGAATACGGATATTCCAAGAGGCTTCTCCGTCAATATCGAGCGGGGATACCGTACTATCGTAAATCTCACGAAACCAAAAAAACTTATTCCCACCGAAGCCGAGCAAATTCAGCTTGTTGACGGAAAGGGCCTACTATCGCAAATTCAGACTTTAAACAAGTACTTGGAGCTATTCTTGCTGCAAGAGAAACGGCAGACGATGAAGTTTATCACGTTCAAGAATTCAGAGAAATCCAGTGCACTGTCCACCTCGTCATTAACACCAACTCCAGTACCAACGCCTCAACCGCTGCAAAAAGTCGACTTGGCCGCTGTTGCTTTTGAAGACGAGCAAGTCACTGTCACCGAAGCGACACGCCTTAAAAGAGAATTTTACATCGGGGAGATGACCCAGAAGCTTGGCCTGAGCGTCAAATTGTTCAACAGAAGCAAAACAGAAGCCCGGTACAAAGTGCAAATCCCAATTGTGAACACAGAGAACGTTCCCCAGCTTTGGGCATATAGGAACCACATGGTGGATGTCTTTGTCACTGTGCCCAGCTCTTACCCGGAGACTCCAATACGAGCAATTATAGCATCGAATTTCAGCTCGAATCTTTTAGTGGCAAAAAAGAATGCGTTGGTGAGCGAAGGTCATGATTTGATTGATCTCGTGGGGGCAGCAAGAGTGGCAGAAAAGCACTTCAATCGGAATGTGAATGATACGGCGAGGACTAATATTACAGGACTTGTCCAGCATTTGAACTGGATTTCAAATCACTTGAACTTGCTTGTTTCTTCAGAGGGCCTTTATAAAGAGTACGTGGCGCAGATGCGCAGTTTGAAAGACGTGTGAGAAGATACTGCCACCATAAAATCCAGGAAGCGGTCAAGGATAGCTGGAAACACAAAAGCTAAATCCATTGGAATTAGATTCATGTATCAATAAAATGGCAGAACTCCATGTGAGGGTCTAGTTGCCATCTCAAATCTTGGGCCCTTGATCCGGCCTGTGTAATTAACTCGCACCAGTAAATCCCAGCGGCATCAAGCGACGCTTTTTTCCACCACTCTTAACTTGCATAACTTTGCTATCTTCTGCCACTATAGCCTCAAGGCAAAAAAAGGTATCCTCATTCAAGGTTTTGCATTGTTTTTCAATATTATTGAACCGCTAGCCCGACTCGCCACCTCCTTTCGAGATTTGCTATGGGTGAAAATTATTTGGAGTTCCACTACGCCAACGAATGTGACCTCGAAATCCACTGCTCCCCTTTCGGACTTAGTGGTGTCTACATTAAGGTGAAAGGTACTGACATCATGGGGATTGGTTCGACCATGGGTCTCATTACGGGCACTTCAAGGGGCAAAATTCACTACAACGATAGTGCAGACATGTTTAATCAGAAGTACAAGTTGTACGTTGTGGTGGATTCCGATGGCATGCTACGCATTGACTTCACAAAGATTGTGACCATCCCTAGAACTAATGACGATGCCGATAATCTGCTGCTAGAACAGGGACCTCATGACAAACTACCTTCTTTGATATTCACAGGTACGTGTCCCGAAGGACATCTTGATAATATTGAGCCTTTCATTGGAATATTCTCATTTGAGCGGGAGAAAAGAGCGTAGTGAATTTCGAGAACTTTTCTGTGAGGTGTTGCTTGGTCGATGCGGTCAAGTGAGGAATGACGGCTGTACTTTCTCGTGTACCTGAGACGAATTTTTCGAAAATTACAGAAGTTTTGAAAACTGGGAGAAAAACTGCAGGATAAAGACTTGCTTCTTGAGTAGATGCTTCCCAGACTATCGTCCCGTCGAAAATGCTCATACTTTTCCTTGAAGTCCTGATTTATACTCGAAAAGATGTATGATTGTCAATCCGGCGCGATAATCGTTTCCCCAATGATGGTTGCATAATTGCATTCGCAACGATATGTGTTTCTTGACAAATTTATTGATGGTTTATAATCACGGTGGGCGGATCAACGCCTCAAGACTTTTTATGTGAGAATAAGTCAGACAATTAAGAGATACGAAGGTACGATTAAGAACGAAAAGAGGAGAAGAGATGAGTTGAGGTCAACACCACGGGGGTTGTACATCTACAAGAAAGTGGAGTGGTTGCCGCCCAACAATAGGGGTAAACAAAAACAGGAGAGTAAAAGGACAAGGGGTCCAGATCTATTGAGTGTTTTTTTTTTTTTTAAATTTTGGGCTACTATGCATGGTCCAATCTCGGAACAATCTGTGAACATCCAACTATTCCTCCGACAGTTGTATAAAAAGAGCGTGCTTCTGCTTGGACTGGTTTCATGGATGAAATACATAATGAGTGCTTAGATAATGCACGATCTAAATGCTCCGCGGTTTGCCAGGGAATTTTCCCCACATTTCGGAATTCCATTTGCGGGAATTGCTTCCGGGATCGTTCGGCTTTGGCATCCCAGACAAAATGCGATGCACAGACTTTGTCAGCTCGTGTTATATTCAGTCGGCAAAAAAAAGACCTAAAATCTTAGACGCAACGTGTGCTGGCTCGCATTGCGGAAGCTATTGTGCCTCGGTCCCTTTCGTTCCTGGTGGGTGCGAACTATCATCAAAGAATTTCAACTCCCGCGATGTAATCAGGCAAACTAAAAGAGATCTCAAGGACCTAACCCCAGCTCAAGCAAATTCTAAGACACGACAAGGCCATATGCTCGTCTAATTTGTTGTCGCATTTCTTTCAACTAAATGTGCCAACACCTTGCCTAGTAGAACTGCCCAAGCTGGAGTGCATGGAGAAACACTCATTACCTCGGGACTCTTCCTCGGCTCACCTCACGCGCATAAGTGCGGAGTGACCCCAGGTGAATGTGACCTCACACTATAAGAAGGCTTGCCCCCCACGCCTTTTTAAAGTCTACCACTTACATTTATAGCGATTCAGCACACTTCTAGCCGAATTCTAGAATCATAAGAAAGAAAAAAAGAAGGCCTTAACAATGGAAAGATTAAATCAGTTGGCTGGCCAATTGTCCCCATCCTCAAAGCAAGCCGTGCTTGAAAAAAAGCCAGATGACGTGGTTATCGTTGGTGCGTACAGAACTGCGATTGCTAAGGGTGGCCGGGGCTCCTTCAAAGATGTTGGCTCCGACTGGATATTGACTCAGTTCTTGACTGCCTTCCTCAAGAAGACGGGAGTAGACCCGAATTTGATTGAAGATGTTGCTGTCGGCAACGTTTTGAATGTTGCGGCAGGAGCATCCGAACACAGAGGTGCATGTCTTGCCGCCGGAATCCCAAATACTGCTGCTTTTGTGGCTATCAACAGGCAATGTTCCTCCGGCTTGATGGCCATCTCAGATATCGCCAACAAGATCAAATGTGGTGAAATTGACTGCGGTATCGGTGCTGGTGTGGAGTCCATGTCCTCGAACTACGGGCCCCAGTCGATCCCTAAAATTGACCCTGAGTTACAAAAGAACGCGGAGATGGCCAAGTGCATGATACCCATGGGCATCACGAACGAGAATGTTGCCGAGAAGTACAATATCCCAAGAGATAAGCAAGACGCGTTTGCCGCTGACTCGTACGCTAAGGCTGAACACGCAGTTTCCTCGGGCGCTTTTAAGTCTGAGATTTTGCCTATTGAGGCATACACAAAGGAAGATGAGGATGATGAGGACGAAGGCTCGGGCAAAATCAAGAAGTTCACGGTAGACACCGATGAGGGACCAAGAAAGGGTGTCACCGCTCAGCTGTTGGGCAAGTTGAAGCCTGCGTTCAAACCCACGGGGACAACCCACGCCGGGAATGCATCACAAGTATCTGACGGTGCTGCCGCTGTGTTGTTGATGAGAAGGGACTTGGCGGAGAAGAAGGGGTACCCGATCCAGGGCAAGTTTGTCTTGTGCAGTTCTGTGGGTGTACCCCCAGAAATCATGGGCATTGGACCTGCGGTGGCCATCCCAAGTGTTTTGAAGAAAACTGGCTTGAATGTTCGTGACATTTCCGTCTTTGAAGTCAACGAGGCCTTCGCTGCACAATGCTTGTACTCGGCTGAAACGTGCAATATTCCTAGAGAGAGATTGAACATAAACGGTGGTGCTATTGCCTTGGGTCATCCATTAGGATGCACCGGTGCCAGGCAATATGCCACTATTTTGCCTTTGTTGAAGAAGGGCGAGATTGGCTTAACTTCCATGTGCATTGGAACAGGAATGGGTGCTGCCTCGATTGTTGTTAAAGAATAAGTATGGAGTAATACATGAGTTTTTGGACAAGTTTGGTGATGGAATTCAAAATTTATCTGCAGCGGGGCTCGCTTTGAACAAGAAATCATCTGAATACTCATCTTTGCAACCATAGTCCATAGTTTTACTTCAAAATGCATAGAATTTTGTTGCTTGGCAGATACTTCTATACCAGCAGTCTTTTTCTAGCAAGCCAATTACACGACTTTAGTCAAAAACTCGGAATGCATCCGCATCCATGTGTCCTTTGATAGACAGAATCTCTGGATAATCGGTCAGTTTGATGAGCGAGAGGGCTTTACAAGAAGTACACACGTCTGAAATAAACACTGTACATGAAGTACAATTGATGTCTTATTCCATATGATATAAGCACAGTATAGTAAATGAGAATATGGTACTTTTATCTAAGGTCTGTTTGGACGAACGCAAGAGGCCAGACGCATATCGCGGTAATGCTTTAACTGCATATGGCCATAACCATGGGCGGCGTTCGAGCGAATGTCCTCTTACAGGCAAGAACAAGAAACAGGAATCAGTAGCAGTGTTAAATAGAACTAATACTCTCAACAGCAGTTGTGCGTCGGATCAGTTGGATTTCCAAACATATGTTTTAAGTGGTCCAGCCCACATGATATAAACTGTGATGCCGCCGCTTTAAATCTCACCACTATTCTCTATTCAAGAATACGCACTTTGACGTCTCTTTTTCGAAAGTTTCATAATTCGTGTGACATCGACGTACTTGACCCAAGCTGCAGAACTTGAGGAGGGGAACGAATCAACGTCCGCCATGAGCTTGTGTACATGAACCCTTTTTATACAGTTCCTCTGCACCCAGATGACACGAGCCCGCATTTAATGAGTTTCACACACACAATTTCACTGAAGTTGAGATACGGTTTGTGAGAGCTCAGAAGAAAAAACCAGAAGGGGGGGACCAAAGGAAGTGCGTACTATGACCGTTCACTCTTTGTCGGGTCTCTTCAAGAATTTTGTGCCAATTCTCAATTTGGTAGGACCTCTGTTGGCACCCAATTCCGAAAATTCGAACACTCATCTTTACTACCGACTGGACAGTGCGAACTTTCAACCAATTTGAAAGCTAAGTACATCCTTACATGCGTGCCGCAATCACAGCAAGCCAAAGGGGTGAGGCTTAGAAGACCTGATGCTGCATCGTGAGCACAAAAAATCCTAAAATCATGGCTCTGTTTACGTAACATCCTTCTATACAACATTCTTCTTTGAGATTTGCGTGGTCCTCAGCTTTTTCTTCTGTTTTGTACGCCACTTGCTTCGTTTGACGCTCTGCTTCATTAATCGTGGATGCTATAATCTTCAGCACTATAAAATTTCGAGACTATTTTGCGTTGTTTTCTTTTGAATGATCGGTTGAAGCCCACACCGCAACTTTAGAAGATATAACTTTAACCCCGGAGCTTTTCATCGTTTCATTTTATCTCACCCAAAGTTAAGGTTTGACGAATAATGAAAATGATTCGACTGAGGAGAGCTTTGAGAATAATCTTCTTGCTGATGGTGATCGGCCTCGCATATGTCATGATGTTCACGAGGTCTCCAATCAGTCTAGCAGATAACACTCGCCAGGCCATTTTTTTGAACTTTCGTTTGATGTACGCGAAAGTAACATCCGAAAGCTTGAGCCTAGATGACAATATAAACTTCCAAAAAAAAGTGAACGAAACTACCACAGAAAAGTTGAGTTCTGACACTTCGCACAGCCTCTACTTTCTTCGACCTGACTACAAACCGCCAACAGAAATTTCTATCCCACAGTATTTTCTTTCATCTGGGAAGGACCCACAACAGAAACCACATATACAACCTTTTGATCCACGTCTTACCTTATCAATTTATTTTGCGTGGATACGCGAAAACCCTGGAAAGGCGGTGCCGTTTCATTGGTCTGACTGGGTAGACTTATCTGTTTTGAACAAGTACATTCTTTTACCATCTAACAAGAAGGAAACATGTGAGAGTCTTTTCCAACTCACCGACGAACAAAAGCGAAAGAGTACCACCTCTCCAATTGACGAATATTGCGCGACTGATCAATATTTCCCATTAGGCTTTAAAGTCAGGCGCTATCCCTTAGATCAAACCAGAGAAAATGCCCAATTACTTGCCAAGGCACATCTCTATTCTGTATTTCCTTCCCCGACGCGCTTGGTGATTCTCACAAACAATCACGGCGCCTATCATATTGATGTTGAAAATCTGGAAAACGATTTGAAATACTCTTTGCTCCACAACCGCTTGCCAGAGCAGGTCTTCTCTTCCGAGAGCGTGGATAAAGTGGACGTCGTTAGCAGCTATAAATCACTTCTTCGCTTTCAAAAGCCGAGTGTGGAGTATGAGCAGGAGCCAGACAAAATCGATCTTGTTGAAGCTTCCTTCGATGTGGACGTGGAAGATATAATCCTGAAAATGAAGGAGAATGAGATCTCACCACAAGAAAAGAAGTATCTTTCGTCCCTTGAATATTCTAAGGATGACAAGCTGCCCGGGAAGTCGTTCATGGAAGCGAAGCTCTTAGCCTTGGATAAGCAAAAGATTCTCGGGGACCATTACGACTGGAGATTCTTTAATGGTTTGACAATCAACACAGACAAGCAAGTCCTCGCACTCCATCGAGTTCTCAAAAATTATCTCTCGTTCTGCCGGACACATGGAATTGTGACATGGATAGCGCATGGGTCTTTGTTATCCTGGTATTGGAATGGTATGGCGTTTCCATGGGATGCTGATACTGACGTTCAAATGCCGATCACAGACTTACATCGTTTGGCCCGAGATTTCAACCAGACATTGGTGATTGAAAACACAGGCCGTGACTTGCGCGGGGCTGATGAAAAATCAATGGAATTCAATGGCATGGGGTCTTTCTTCATCGATGTCGGATCGAGCATAACTCAAAGGGAGCATGGAAACGGCCTCAACAATATAGACGCAAGGTTCATAGACATCCACACTGGTCTATACGTTGATATCACTGGCTTAGCTGTCTCCGACGAGAATGCCCCAGGCAGATATGAATCCCCGAAAATCCTGCAAAAGCCCGAAACAAACAAAATTCACAACAAATTGAAAAATCTTTTCAATTGTCGCAATAGGCATTTCTCCTCACTTAGTGAATTGACACCTTTAGTCAAAACTGTTGTGCAGAATGAAATTGCTTATGTACCAAAGAAATTTAGCCCCATGCTTGAACACGAATATCGAGCAGGAGGAATGATCCAACAAAAGTTCAAGGATTATATCTACTTGAGCTCGTTTCGTTTGTGGGTGAGAGTTCAGGTTTTATCAGATTATGCCAAAGAGCCCGCCAAATGGGTAGAGAGTCTGCGTGGCTTGGGCAAACGCGATAGCAAGGACGAAAAGCTAGAAACTATTGCTAATTTTGACATGGATGACTTTGTCAACTTGCTTTACGACAACTGGATTTTACGTGAGTATTTAAGTGGAAGAGAATTCACACATTTCCACGAAAATCAAATGAGTTATTTGCTCAGTAGTCGCATGGAGAAATACTTCTCTGGGTTGCGGACTTATATTGAAGAGAACAAGGCGAACCGCCCAATCTGGGGTGATTTGTTTATGAATGAGATTGCTGTTCATGGATGGGACTACGACAAGGAAGTGCAAAAGATAGAGGCGCTTATTGACTTGTACAAGGAAGACCAAATGAAAACCGATGGAGCAGAGACTGTTTCGAACGATCAGAACAAAATTGTCTCCAGCGACTCTGAAGCGATTCAATCGTAGACAAAATGATCAGTCAAGAGGTTTTCTAGACCATGTCCTACACTTGAAGCGATATAAAGTTTTTTTTTGGCATTCGAGCCTTCAGGGAGGTCGGGATCTGACAACATGCTACCTCATAATTCCATATTTAGAAAAAAAGGCAATCTTGAAATTTATCTGGGGCATAAGAACACTTAAAATTGAGGGAAGAAAAGACGAGACCCTCAAAAGAGTTGAAATTGGGCTCGCGTGTTCAAAGAAGAAACTGCTAGTTTGCGCAGGAGCAAAAGCCGAAATACTGGGACGTTTCGGAAATCAGCGAGGTTTAGACGGAACAGAATCGTAAGTAGGGAAATTTCTTAGCCTGTCCCTTGAATAGCATAATTTGAAGCAAAGATCTTCAATGCGATCTTGAGATGCACGGCTCTTGCCGTTATAGACGAACTCGACCGGATTCAACCAACTTCCTGAGGAGCACGCGATAAAGAGTAGTCTCCATTTCAAGCCAAGTTACATGAACCCCTTTGGTGCTAAGACAAAGAAGAATGTGCACACGGAAGAACAACCCACGAACGGTGCTACGTTGTGGGTAAAAACTACATTTACCAGATGATCTAATGGCATACCAGACTCATATCATTGGTGGGGGCAGTCAAATGAGACATGATTGCTGCAAAGCAATAAGCAATTCAATCAAGGATTTGACGAAAGGCTTATCTCGAGTCGGAACGCGCAGGAGATTTTGGGAGAAGGACCCGAAAGAAGTAAAAATGCTGAGATGCCTTTACATGAGAAATGACAAGCAGACTCCGAATTAATCGGATCAACACATAAACTCTAGACAACACGCTAAGAACAACCCATACATAAACTAAGCTGATAGCGCGATGTCTTGGAAACCGCCATTAAAAACTTTTATGCAAATAAGGTTTTAAAGTAAGCTCGAGGGACAGATACCGTTGCTTCCGTTGCCTGGCCAATAGTAGTGTAGAATACCACGGCAACGCAGGCATCGGCAAAAGATGCAAGAAAGCGCGGAAATTTCCAGCTCCCCTGTGCAGGGCTCTTCAAATTGGAGACTACGAGGCGGGCGTGATAGTCCGATAGCATAATACTGTGCTGGCAACTCTCGCCAAATGCCCTGTATGCCGGAAATCACGGTCATAACAGGGGTTGGGCGTGGGGGCATGCATGCGCGGTATCGCTCCGTGGTAACTCCCGAAAAAGATTCTGTAACGGGAAATATCCCCTTACAAATTTGCGATCGGGTGTTCGGCCTTCTTCACACAGCATTCAGGTGGCTGGTATTTTGATCAGGCATACTTCAAAATCGAAAAATTCTTTTGTGAGACATACCTTTGGGTGATCCCGAACTGAAGTATGAAAAGACCAACATTTGGTCAACACCTCTCTTAAATCGGTAGCCTTGGACGAGGAAAACCGGAGCGCGATGAACTTAAAATAATTGACAACGCCAAGACTGCAAAATTTTTGCTGGGATGAGGCGAGACGGAGGACCCAAGGCCTCTGTCCCCGACCAAAAAATGTAGCACCGCCACGCCCAAAAGCGGTGCAGGAGTCTGTATGTAGTACATGCAGGGCATTTAATTTAACACGAAAGCAGCTCAATCTTGCTGAAGTGGGTATGAGGCGTCCGTTGGCGGACTATATGTCCCTCAAGCATCAGCCTTTTTTCGTTTTGGAAGTGGCCACGGAAAACGTCGCGTTGCCACTCGAGTAGAGTACACCTGTTGAGTGAACTCATTCCAGGAGCCATTTACGCTTTTACAGATACATCGGTACTAATTCCAGAAGTTTCCTTGACCCTGCATGTTGACGGGATATAGCAAAAGTAATAGAGAGCGCAAAAAAGAAATTAAATATGCAGATAACACTTCGCTCTCGTGGAACAAGTTACCGCGTTCGTGCAGGAAAACCAGTCCCGAGATATAAAAGGCAGATTCCCGCCCCATCGTTTTCTTTTCACTTAACCACAAAATGCAATTCAAATCCGTCATCGTCGCCTTGACCGCTGCCTCCGCTGTTTCCGCTGCCAACGCCTCTAACGGCTCTAACAGCTCCAACTACACCAACCTGACCTCCACCTCCTCCGAGGCTGGTGCCTCCCAATTGGTTGGCGCTGGTGTCTTCGGTGCCGTCGCTGCTGCTGGTGTCGCTTTGTTGATCTAAATGACACAGTTCTCGCTCCGAATAACTGGGTTCATTTTCACTTTCAAAACACATCATTTCTACACACGCTTGAGGCGTTAATTCTTTTTATACATGGCCTCAGCATTAATTTAATCTGTTTCAATATGTATAATCATTAGAGGGAATACACAAATACCAACCTATTCAAACACGGAATATTCGTAGGACCACTCGTAGTTGCCGGGCTCGTGAGGGCAGAGCAAAGATAGCCTTTGTGGCCAAGCCCGATTATGGTCGGGGAGACGCAGGCCATCGAGCCTGCTCTAATCTGCTGACAATTTTTTTTTCTTCCTGGTGCACTGGTGCGCGCGGGTGCATTCTCGCCTCTCGCCATATGAGTAATAACCAAGCGGTGAGTTGCAGCTAAATTAGGCTCCACCCCAGGCTCCACAACCGAACGCACACCGCCGAAAAATGTTCACAGGCTTGATTGAGACCATCGGCACTATTTTGGAGTACACTGTTCTCGACAACTCCAGCTCGGGTGGCAACGGAGTGTCGATGGTGGTGGGCAATTGCCACCAGATCTTGACCGACGTGCACCTTGGAGACTCCATTTGCACAAGCGGCGTGTGTCTCACAGTCACCGAGTTTGATGAAAAGAAAAGCTGGTTCAAGGTAGGCATTGCCCCCGAGACGCTTCGGCGGTCCAGCTTGGGCGATTTGGCCAAGGGCGGCTTGGTGAACTTGGAGCGGGCCGTGACCAGCGAGGTCCGACTCGGGGGTCACGTGGTGCAGGGCCATGTCGACACCATTGCCCACATCACCGGCAGGAAGCAGGACGGCAACTCCATTGCCTTCACCTTCAAGCTCCGCGACGCGCAGTACATCAAGTACATTGTGGAAAAGGGGTTTATTGCCATAGATGGCACGTCCTTGACGGTGACCCACGTGGACTACAAGAAGCACGAGTTTTCCATCATGCTCATCAGCTACTCGCAGGAAAAGGTCATTCTCTCGCGCAAGCCGGTGGGGGCCAGCGTGAATATCGAAGTGGACTACACGGGCAAGTTGATTGAGAAGCAGGTGGAGTTGACTTTGGAGGGCCAGTTGCACCAGGAGGACAGCCCGCTCGTGCGGTTCATCACTGAGACGGTGAAGCGACACGTGGCGTGAGGCACGTGAGCTGTTCGGTGGTACTGCGAGGCGCAGAATAATTGCAATGCAACAGTGCGGTCCATGGAGATGGTCTATGGAGATGGTTTATGAGATAGTTCATGGAGATAGTATATGAGATAGTATATGAGATAGTATATGAGATGGTATATGAGATAGTATATGGAGATGGTATATGAGATAGTTCATGGAGATAGTATATGAGATAGTATATGAGATAGTATATGGAGATGGTATATGAGATAGTATATGGAGATGGTTTATGAGATAGTATATGGAGATAGTTTATGAGATAGTTTATGGAGATAATATATGAGATAGTATATGAGATGGTCTATGGAGATGGTATATGAGATGGTATATGAGATGGTATATGAGATAGTATATGGAGATAGTATATGAGATAGTTTATGGAGATAATATATGAGATAATATATGAGATAGTCTATGGAGATGGTATCTAAGATAGTCTATGGAAATAGTATATGAGATAGTATATGAGATGGTATATGAGATAGTATATGAGATAGTATATGAGATGGTCTATAGAGATAGTTCATGGAGATAGTCTATGGAGGGTATATGGAGATAGTATATGAAAACAGTCTATGAAAACAGTCCATGAAAATAGTCCACGATAATAGTCCTTGAAAATAGTCCACCGAAATCGTCCCGTCCACCGAAACAGTCCAGTCCTCGCCACCGGGCGTTTGAGCCGCGCACGCGCCGTGGCAAACACTCCACGCATCAGCGTACGCCTCCGCAAGTGCACCCCATCCCAAAACACCACAAAACATGGATATTGTCCTCGGAATCAAGGTCCAGGACGCCACGATCTTGGCCACGTCCAAGGCGGCCACGCGCGGCATCTCCGTATTGAAGGCCACCGACGACAAAACCAGGCTCCTCAACACGCACAACTTGGTGGCCTACACCGGCGAGGCCGGGGACACGGTGCAGTTTGCCGAGTACATCCAGGCCAACGTCCAGCTCTACACGATGCGTGAAAACGGGCAGGAGTTGTCGCCGCGGGCCACCGCATCGTTTGTGCGCAACCAGCTCGCCACGTCCATCAGATCGCGCAAGCCGTACCAGGTGAACGTGCTTATCGGCGGGTTCGACACGAAAACAAACACGCCCTCGTTGAACTGGATCGACTACTTGGGCACGCAGGTGGAGTTGCCCTACGGGGCCCACGGGTACGCGGCGTTCTACTGCACGTCGTTGTTCGACAGGCACTACCGGCCGGACATGACCTTGGAGGAAGGCATTGACTTGTTGAAGAGGAGCTTGGCGGAGTTGGAGACCAGAATGCCCATTGACTTCAAGGGCGTGTACGTCAAGGTGGTGGACAAGGACGGCGCCCGCCCACTTGAGATCTGAGCGGCCGGCGGAGAACGCACGCCAGGGCGTGCTCAGCACGGGCAAGGTCCCGTGGACTGCCCGCCAGCTGGTGCACGGGATGTACTGTTTGATTCGTGGGTTATGTAGACCGCCTCCAGTAGCTCTTGGTGACGACGCGCCAGCCTTCGTCGCTTTCTGCATTACACGTCAATACGAGTGATTCCCTTTTTTTTTCTGTTTGCCACTGTAGACGGCCGGCCCAAACGGCCCAGGCCTCCACTGACTGAAATCAAAAAAAAAAGAAAAAATAAAGAGAAATAAGAATGACCGGCCGTTGGCAGTGGAAGAGCGTTCTACGGCCAGGGACGATGCGGCGCCAGGCCCTGCGCCCAGGGCCGGTTCGCGGTGCAGTTGCGCCTGCTAGAATACGGCGAGAGGACAGCCAACCGGCCCCGTTCCGGAGAAAAAAGGGGGAAAAAGGGTAAAAAAAAAAATGGCGTATCGGCCCCCACCCGCCCGGCTGCTTCCCAAATGGCCGAGTTCTGATTTTCCCAGGAAAGACGCGGTTTTTTGGTGCTGCTACCGGGCTCTGGCCAGAAGCATCGCCAGGCCCCGTCGCCAGGCCGCATCGCGCTCTGGCCCCATTTTCAGGATCACTCTGGCCCCACCGCACCCTGGCCCCACGCGCACCCGGGCATGGGGCCGCATCTCGCTCGCCTGGGCCAACGCCTTTCTCAGCTATCCCCCACAAACACACCCGCCATGGCATCCGATGACGGCCGGCCCCAGCAAGTCGCCAGCCTCGTTTCCCGGCACCTCCGTTTCCACGACGAGGACCTCACGCTATCGCGCTTCGTGGTGGGCCTCTTCGACGAGGCTCGCAACAAGCAGACTCTTGCAGGCGCCTCGCCGTTTCTGCTGTTCGAAAGCGCCATTCTGGCCAATGGCGGCGACGGCTTCCCGCCGCTCTTCATCCGGGCGGTTTACGAGCACCTCTCGGCAATGCCCGGCTCCTCGTCTGAGGACACTTCTGCTTGTACAGACAGACCGCCGCCGCCAGGCCCCACTTCCCGTGGCAAAGAGCCGTCCCATTTTGGTGGGCTCGCCCTTCCCGATCTGGCGGGCCCAGATCAGTCCGGCCCCCGGCAAAACGCCTCTGTGGACCATGGCCCGGGGGACGCTTCTCGGGCTGGGGGCGCGGTGCCCAAGCCCCCATGCTCGCGGCAAGCTGCCGCCGACGACCACATCGACGAAGGCCGCGTGTACCGAGGCTATGTGAGCAACATCACGCCGTACGGTGCTTTCATTCGGCTCCATCGACCCACGTCGTTCCTCTCGGGCTTGTGCCACGTCTCCCGGATGCTGTTCGATGGACGCACCCGCATCAGGCACCCCCAAGACGTTGTCAGGCTCAACCAGGAATTATTCGTGCGGGTCGACGAAATCGTGAAGAATGCAGGGAACCGCCGCCGGGACAAAATCTCTCTCTCCATGGTGGGAGTGGACCAGCTCACGGGCATCGATAAGCTGGACGACCTTGCGGTCCAGGCCTCCCAGGATCTTGCGCAAGAGAAACGGGGCCGTGACGCTGCCCATGGTCCCCACCACGCCCCGAAGAAGCGCCGGCTCACGTCTCCCGAACGCTGGGAAATCCGGCAGCTCATAGCTTCGGGTGCGGCGTCGGCATCCGACTACCCAGAGCTAAACGCTTTCCAGGATGAAGACGCAGGCGACTATCCACTCGATGCCGAGGAACTGGTGGATATCGAACTCAACACAGAGGAGCCAAGGTTCTTGAAAGGGCAGATGGGCGGCGGGGCATTCTTCAACCCAATGGCAATCCTCAAGAATCCCGAAGGCTCTCTCAGTAGGAGCGCTATGAGTGGCTCCAAGTTGGTCCAGGAGTTGCGCGAGGAGAAACTCGCTCAACAAAAGCAGCTCAGAAGAGACAATGTCTTGGCCCAAAACTCAAACGACCCGATCAAATCCCTAGCTGAAAGAGACCTTGAGCTGAAGGAAAAGACTGAAGAGGTCATCAATCAGTGGAGACAGAAGCAGCGAACACAAAAGGCCAAACTCAGTGGCTCGGGCTTTCCGAAAACCATAGCGGAGCAACGCAAGTCACTTCCGGTGTATTCCATGAGGTCTCAGTTGGTCCAGGCTATCAAAGACAACCAGTTCCTAGTCATAGTCGGAGAGACTGGCTCGGGAAAAACAACGCAGATCGTCCAGTACGCCTATGAGGATGCTATCAATGTTGTGCAGGGTCAGTCCAAGATTATTGGGTGTACCCAGCCGAGAAGAGTAGCTGCTGTTTCTGTCGCAAACAGGGTGGCCGCTGAAGTGGGATGCAAAGTGGGAGAGGAGGTCGGGTATACCATCCGGTTTGAAGATAAATCTACTGCGAAAACAAAGGTCAAGTACATGACAGACGGTATATTGGAGAGAGAGGCCTTGATAGACCCCACCATGCTGAAGTATGCTCTTATCATGTTGGACGAGGCCCACGAAAGAACCATTGCCACGGATGTGCTCTTTGCGTTGCTCAAAAAGGCGGCGTTGAAGAATCCTGATTTGAAGGTGATCGTGACTTCCGCCACGCTTGACTCAGAAAAATTTTCAACATACTTCAACAATTGTCCCGTCCTCAAAATACCGGGTAGGACCTACCCGGTGGAAATATTGTTCTCACGTGAACCTGAGCAGGACTACCTAGCCGCTGCTCTAGACTGTGTGATGCAAATACATGTTGCTGAGGCGGAGGGTGATATCCTCGTTTTTCTCACTGGTCAAGAAGATATCGACACAAGTTTGGAAGTGCTAAATGCTCGTGTGAAAACTCTAGGGTCAGCTGTTTCGGAACTCATGACTGTGCCGGTTTACGCAGTCATGCCATCTGAAATGCAAGCAAGAATATTCGAGCCCGCCCCTGAGGGTGCAAGAAAGGTTGTCTTGGCAACAAATATAGCGGAGACCTCTATCACGATTGACGGAATCAAATATGTTGTTGATCCTGGTTTCGTGAAGGTAAACGCCTATGACCCCAAGCTCGGAATGGACCTGTTGGTAATCACTCCAGTTTCCCGTGCTCAAGCAAACCAACGGAGTGGAAGAGCTGGCCGCACAGGCCCCGGTAAATGCTTCAGGCTTTACACGGAACAAGCTTATGAGTTGGAAATGCTCCCAAATTCTATTCCTGAAATACAGCGGAAGAACTTATCATCCACCATCTTAATGCTCAAGGCAATGGGTATCAATGATTTGATCAATTTTGAATTTATGGATCCTCCCCCAATGCAAACTATGGTGAATGCCTTGCATGAACTTTACACACTAGATGCGCTAGATGATAATGGCTTCCTAACGTCTTTGGGACGGCAAATGGCAGATTTCCCCATGGAACCGGCTTTGGCAAAGACTTTGTTGGCATCTGTTGAGCATTTATGTGCTTTGGAGGTGTTGACCATCGTTGCTATGCTTTCAGTGCAAACGGTTTTCTACAGACCTAAAGAAAAACAAGCTGCTGCTGATCAGCGCAAGCAAAGGTTTCATAGTATCCATGGTGACCACTTAACCTTTCTCAACGTCTTCAAAGCATGGGAATTGAGCGGCCGATCGAGTCGATGGTGCAAAGAGAACTACATACATGAAAGAAGTATGAAGCGAGCTCAAGATGTGAAAAGGCAACTCGAAACTATCATGCAAAAGTATGGGCTCTCGATCGACAGCAGCGATGACAATTCAACGATCAGAAAGGCATTTTGTGCTGGATACTTCAAGAATCTGGCTAAAAGAGATCCCCATGAGGGAATCTACAATACACTCCTCGACCAAACTCCTGTTCACCTTCATCCATCCCTGTCCATATATGGCAAGAGCGCCGAGTATGTTATTTATCACACTCTTTTGCTTACAACAAAGGAGTATATGCATTGTGCAACAACGATAGATCCACGCTGGCTCACTGACCTTGCACCGAGATTTTTCAAAAAAAGCGATCCAAACAATATCTCAGACAGAAAGAAGAAGGAAAGAATTGTCCCGCTTTTCGATCGTTACGCTCAGAGCCAAGATTCGTGGAGACTAACGGCCCACGCTGAGGCAAAACGAAAAGCACTTGGACAACTCCACCAGGGCTAGCTTTATCCTTCCTCTGAAAAGAGATGATTCTGAAACTAAATTAGTTTTACAAGCCATTGACATAACCTCCAAAGGTCTTCTAAAAGCAAATGAAATGAAGACTTTAAGGTCCATATTATCAACTTCACACTGATTGTCTCTGTAAGCGCATACTCATCTATATGCACTTCTATTGTGGGTTACGTTAGATATGATGTCGAACCCGCTCATTGAATGATTCTTGTTTTAAATATTTTTTTCCCGTTTCGTTCACGTGACCAGATATTGAACCCAGATATAATTTCATATGTCATTTTAAGAAGTCAGCAGTACGCGTACAAATACGTATATGTCCCGCGAAGTTCCTGGCAAAGACTCAATTTCTAGATTTATGGTTTGCTATGCGGCTGGAAAATTATACTGTATGCAAGCACAGGCTCGCGAGTCAGGCTAGGCTGACGTGGGGAGAATTGATTGCGGGCCGTACTTGTTATTGATCGTAAACCTCGTCACCAGGTATGGGGTCTATTTTTCAGGCTTTTGCCAGCGCCCGCTCCGCTAAAGAAGCAATTTCAGACAGGATCAGCTTGTACAGAGCTGTTCCTGGTATCTCGGTGAATGGCGTGAGATCATTGAAGAAGAAACACAATGCAGGCGAGACTATCCCAACTGTCGAACAATCAGGATCATCAATTCTAGAATGTCAGCCGCTACATATAGAAAATGGGGACATTGTAGACACTCAAGGTAGAAAGCGCATGCTCAAAGGCCTCAATGTTGATTCATCGATGAAGCTCCCGATGGAGCCGTTCATGCCTAGCTATGAAGGTGAAAGCAGCGAGTCCAAGAATATATTCTTCGATGGCGATAATGTTTCCTTTGTAGGTAGGCCGTTTTCTCTCGAAACGGCAGAATCACACCTCGAAAGAATTAAGTCATTGGGTTATAATACTATACGATATTTGATATCCTGGGAAGCTCTTGAACATGAAGGACCAGGTATCTATGACAAAGACTTTATTGACTATACAATCAAAGTATTGCGCATAATTTATAAAGTTGGTGGGCTCTATGTTTTCTTGGAGCCCCATCAAGACGTGTGGTCACGTTATTGTGGGGGGTCCGGGGCACCTATGTGGACTTTATATGCTGCTGGTCTTCAGCCTGAAAGATTCTCCGCTTGCGAAGCAGCAATTTTGCACAACAGTGATAAATTTGAATATTGCACCCGAAATGATCTGCAGTCTTATCCAAAAATGCTTTGGACGTCCAACTATAAAAGGTTGGCACTGCTTACAATGTTCACGTTGTTCTTTTCAGGTGCAACATATTTCCCTCATTTGAAACTCAATGGCACTAATATCCAACACTACTTGCAGTATCATCACTTAGAAAGCTTGAAGCATCTATGGGTAGCTGTAGTAGAACAGCTACCTGAAATGTTCGAAAATGGCTCAATTTTGGGGTTCGAGCTGCTTAACGAACCAAATTGTGGTTTGGTAGGAACTCCAAATCTTTCTATTATTCCTTCTTCGCAGCACTTAAGGATAGGGTCAACACCAACCGCTCTTGACTGTTTCAAGTTGGGAATGGGGCTCCCAGTTGAGGTTGACGATTTCAGAATCGCAATCACGGGCCCTCACATAGATGGCCGAGTTGTTGTGGATCCTAAGGGACAAAGAGCATGGCTTTCTGCCGAAGAGATGGCAACCATTGACGCAAAATACGGATGGACTAGATCTGGCTGGGCACCTGGTGTGTGCATATATGCTAGCGCTGGTATTTGGGCATGGAAAGACATTGACCTTGAAAAATTAAAATTGTCACCTCAAAGCTCTCGGTTAGCGTTCACTGAAGAAAGTTGTAAAATTCTCAAGCCGTTCTACTTCAGTGAAGTGTCTTCTGAAATATCATTTGATGTTCCCAAAGAATCACTCCCGGCGCTCATAGACCAAGGTTTTTTCACAAATCATTTTTTTGTGGAGTATTACGCCAAATTCAAGGATATGGTGCGATCTGTTGCACCCAGTGCTTTCGTTTTCATTCAACCTCCAGTACTCGAGGAACCACCCAGATTGAAGGATGATCCTCGCAAAATAATCGATGACAGAACCATATACTGTCCACATTATTATGACGGTATGTCTTTGATGTTTAAAAGTTGGAACTTTCGCTATAACGTGGACACCTTGGGAATTATGAGAGGTAGATATCTCAATCCTGTTCTAGGAATAGTGTTGGGTGAGCGGGCAATTAGGAATTGCCTTAAAAAACAATTTAGGGAAATCAAGGAAGAAGGATTACGGCTTTTGGGACCCGTTCCTGTCTTAATGTCAGAAACTGGTATGCCTTTTGATATGGACGATAAAAAGGCGTTCGATGACGGACGCTATCAAATGCAAACCGCCGCTTTAGATGCACTAGCTAATGCTCTCGAAGGCGCTAATATGCATCATACATATTGGTGCTACAACAGCATCAATTGTCATAAATGGGGAGATCGTTGGAATAACGAAGATTTTTCATTTTGGTCACCGGATGATCGAGACTTATCGTTTGATATTCTGGAAGAAGAAAAGAGTCTAGCTTCATCATACAGATCGGATAGCATCACCTCAACGCGCAAAGATAGCGTTACACCATCACTCAGAAGTATCAGAATCATGAAGGAAAATAGCGGTACGACTGAGGTTTTAAAAACAAAACTATCATATCATAAAAAGCGACTTATTCCGTCGCTATTCAAATCGCCCATTATCAATGATCTTCATGATGAGTATGCAGATCCCAAATCTGGCTCTGTGGAGGAATCCTCCTTGATTTCGACATCCTCGGATAACATACGCTATAGACATTATAAACAATGTTATCCGTCACCCGATGGTATTCGTGCTGTGAGTGCGGTAATGAGACCTTTCGTTGTCGCTACTTTGGGAACTATCAAAGAATCTGAATTCGATATAAAACTGTCAAAGTTTGCTTTGACTTTGAGTTTAGATGAGCGTCTCAGTGTTGACGAACTCAAAACCAGCCCTACGCTCATTTTCACGCCTAAGTGGCACTACCCTTACCTCAACTACAATGACATATATCTCAACGCGGGTTTTGTTAAGTACGATGACATAAACGAGTATCTCGAATGGTATCACTATGATGATGAGTCTGATACAAAGAAATTCCTCGATATATACCAGCACACCATCATTATCAAGAATCATAGTGGCACACTCGAAGATCCAAGTCCTTGTGACGACAGCGTGGGCTCTAACGAATGCCCTTTGGTGTAAGTGATCTTTAAGTCTGGGAATTGACATTATTATACATAGCCCCCGCATTTATATAAGTCATTTAGATTTGTTTTTTCATTAGAACTCCAATGGATCCGAGCTTCTTTTTCCTGAATCTCTCATCTCCTCTGTAATCAATCTGTTGACGTAATGACTAAAGTACTCAGTGTAAGGTTTGAGACAGGACTTTTCGTAGTCGTGTACGCTTTTGGGAGGGGAATCTGATCCTTCAGCAGGCTCACTGGAATCTCTGATTGCCCGTTGAGAATCCCAGGTCTCAATCTCATCCTGTATTTTTTTGAGGTTTGGGGCCGTCATTGGATTGAACCCGTATGCATCATCTTCCATGTTTCCTGACAAGTTTTTAGAAGGGTCGAAAGGAACACATACATTTCCTGTGCCTGGGTGTATACAAAAAGGAGACTTCAACAAGTGGATCATTTGTTTGGAGACCTCAATATCCAAACGTGGATACATATAGTAAATGATGATGTCCTTCTTTGCCTCGTTGAGCTGGGCCACTTGGGACTTATTCTTAAGCACCGATTGAGCCACGGAATTCAAATCCTCCCATTTCTGGCGTGACAGTGAAAACAGCGTCTGGTCTTTCCACTTTGCTTTCAAGGAATTGCGGAGTGTTTGTTCTGGTATAAAGGCCAACATCTCCTCGACCTGGGCCCAGTTTTCTTCTGAACCATGAGATGTACACCAAGGATCCTGGTCCTCTAAAATGATCTCAGAAAAGCGGACTTTCAAAATGTCTAAAGATCTTTCAACGTGAGGATGGAATGGTTTCTTGATCCCCAAAGACGACTTCCCCATTTTGTTAGACTTCGAGCCCAATACGTTCATGTACTCCACCACAGTTTTTCTGGAAGCTTCATCTAGACTACGAGCTCGTTTATCGCTTACCCAGCAATGCGCACCTCTTCTTCCGGAGAACACCCATATAAAGTTGGTAAAACCAAAATCGTCGCGTAGCGCCACGGAGATGATCTCACTCGCCACCTGGATGAACTTCCAACATTTTGTACAAATATCTGTCTTTGAGCAACAAGTCCTGATCTCGTCATAGTCTGTCAAATCAATATCAAACACTAACTCTTTTGAAATGGGTTTCATGGCATTTTTTGGAAGAGATTTTCTCTCCTTTGGATTTACAGTGTAAATGGCCCCTACCTCGAAACGTGTTGGGTTGGCGCTGACAACAGACTTCTGGAATTCGTCCGCTGTACTAAAAGAGTTGTATCTTTGATATGCTCCCAGGCGGAATTCGTAGGCAAACTCTCGCATTGTGAAGTCCTTCGTTGGTTTGACAGCGTGGTTCAACCATTTGAAGATATGCTTAAACGGAAGGATTCGCTGGTAATAAAAGAGCATGTCGGACTCTGATGGTTTGGACAGGTTCACATGGACCTTGTCCACGGCCTCCTCTGTAATACTTGTATCATCGAAAGTATCAGTCATCATCAATGAATTGTGTTCAAAATCTTCTCTTTGTTGTAGGAAACTCTTTGTTCCCGTTACGCGACACGCGTTCGACTGGCACTTTCGACGCGCGACGCGTTGCCTTTCATATATTGAAGCACATCGTCAAAGCGAGAAATATCAAGAGATGATTTTACATAGAGTCTAAGTAGCTGCTTGATGAGCTTAAAGTAAGAAGTTTTGGAAGAATTTGCCTTTTGAACCAGCATAGCAGTAGCCTCTATGAATGTAAATCGTATCAGAAAACCCATAATGCAAAAGACTCTTGAAGTGACCGGAGTGGACAAAACTTTAGCTTTTATAGAAGTTAGTCAAAAAGCATGGTGTCTCCTTACGCAATGATATTACGGCTTGTCTAAATATGTTTCTATTCTAAAAAGTGAAGATCTTACCTCAATTTGGTATTGAGATGCATTTGGAAAGTTTGGAGGACTTGGCGGTAATGGATTCGGTATGATAGAGTTTCTATCTGATGTAACTGAATGTACGGAAAAAAAAAATTATTGAATGACTGTTTTTTTCACATTGACTATTTCGAAGTTTCTGCATGTTACCCTCACAAGGATTCATTTGCTGTCTCGAATGATATTCTTTGCAAATACTGCGTCCACTTGTACAAGATAAAGTAGGATGGTTCTCCGCTAGCTGTGATTCGCTAGCATTCATCCATCGACATGCATAAAACCAAATCTCGGTGGTTCAAGATACACAACAGAATCAGTCGGCATGAGGTTCCAGATCCCAAGGGCTGTATTCATAAAACTACTCGTGCACAAACACAAGAGACACACCCTCGTCTCCAGCAGTGACAAGCTTGGCACCGCCATCAAGCACGGCAAAATCTAACACGCCCATATTGTGGCCAACTCCAACAAATAACTCCTCACCGGTACGGGCATCCCACTTGTAGATTTTCCCGTTCATGCTGGAACCAACCAAAATTGGCTTATCATCCACAAATTCAAGCTTGGTGATGGTGTCATCAGCCTTGAGTGTGCGACGCAATCTCCACTGCAAAGAGTCAAACAAAAGAACATCACCATATACTAAACCAACGGCAAGCAAGTTAACCGTGGGACTCTTGCACCAGGACAATGCCTCCACGGAAAGGTCGGCAATGTCTTCGACATTTTCGATGGTTTTCACGTGGTGAACAATTCTTCCGGTGTCTAGGTTCACAATCGCCAACTGCCCATCTCTGGCACCAACGGCAAACACATTCTTGTAAGTCTTGATGGACACCCACGGACTCTCGACACCCTTGAAGTCATCATGAGGCTGCAACTTGTAGTTTGTGGCTCCCGAGAAAGCGTTCCAGTTGACAATCGAGCCATCTTCGGAGATAGTGACCAAAGTCAAACTTTCATTGTCGTCCGTATTGACGAATACACCACCGTTACACTCGGAATTGTGAGAGAACCCGGACATTATTTGTTCGAGTGACTTCGAGCTCTCGTCTATTTGATAGACCCACACTGAGCCATCGGGAGCACCGAAAGCAAAGTATGGCAAATGTGGATGCACTGAAATCCACAAAACTTCCTCCACTTCTTCCAACTCGCCAAATCTACTCCACTTCTGGCCACCCTTAGCCGCCTGGTGCACCTGGATGCATCCATTCATGTCACCCGTGATGACAAATTTTCCGTCCCCAGTGAAACCACCAGCAACGACTGACTCTTTGTGTCCCAGCAACTCGCCGACAAATCTTGGTGGTTGCGTATGAGTTGTCCACATGAAAGCCGTATTGTCTCCACCACCCGTGACAACCATGGGTAACGAAGGGTGCTTGAAAATCACAAACACACTGTCTTTATGTTGGTCAAAGTAGGTCCATGAATTATTGGCTAAGTCAATTTCTAGTGTTTCCTCATCGTCCATGTCCATATCATTCTCGTCGATTTCTTCGGGACCAGGCCCGAAGTCATCTTCAACTTCTTCAGCAATTTCGTTGCTGTCAACAAACTCTTCCTCGTTGAAGTGCTCTTCGTTTTCCTGGTATTCTGATTCAGACATTTTAAATCCTTCGACAAATGAAGATGTGTGTAAGAATGAGCTTTCCAGAATGGTGCTTAATAATGATGGGCATCTCAGGTATCTGCAGGCTGCTATCGCAGAATCAATAATGAAAAAATACGAGATGGCTGACAATACCACGACTCTGAGTTGAAAGAATAAAATGGCTAAAATCAAAAATTTGGAGCTTTCTTATGTTGAGGACTCCAAACATTATTTTACGCAGTGTGTGAAGTCAAAATATTAATGTAAAACACGAACATCACCCAGGTAGCCCCAGAAACATTCAAAAGTGGCTGCAAGCCTTTTGAGGAGCGGAATCTGTTTCACATATTGACCCATATTTCTAGTTGACACGCTACATTTATATTCCCAATAAAGACGGGCTGTCGCCAGCATCCTTCGCTAGACGAACTTATAAGTTGTTTTACCTTGGGCCCCCTAAACGCAGATGCATCCGTGAGTGAGCTAAATCAGTATTTGACAAAACAGGACCTACCCTTTCTTGTGCCGCGTTGTGCTTAGAGCGTTAATAATCAATCATGACATAGATAATTTACGATACAATATGGCATAGATTTTTCAAGTAAATCTGGAGTATAAAAAGGCGCCCATATACGCCTTTAGATATGGTGCATACTTGTCAATGCCTAAAATTTGTATAACTTGTAGTTCATAAAATTGTTTGTGATCGGCCACTTTGAAGATTTTGATGCATATTTAATGCTCAGGTAGTGTAAAGGAATTCTAAAATAGAAGGCGCCTCGTGATCTACATTTTACAATACACTGCCCACAACCTGGCTTATACGAAAGCATTATGCTCCACTTCAAAAATCGAAAACCTTGTGAATCACACTTATTTGTTGAGTATTAGAGAGACATGGCCTCCCTTGTCACATAAACTTCAATTTCTGTAATTATCTCTTGCATGTACCCACTACTTATAGTGCCATCCCCGTGATGAGCTCCAACTGCGAAGCTAAATCTTTCTCAGCCTTCTCGCTTTGGAGTTTCGTCTGCTGATCTTTGAGCATGCCTTCTCTTAGACTCTGAGCATCCAATATTTTCACCTCCTTTGGGACCTGCCCCCGGGCCAGTAATGCTGCATGGATGCTTGCTATCGTGGATTCATCCTGGTTGAGTTTCTCGATCTGCGCCTTTGTCCGCTTTGATCTCAGCTTCAGCTTTGACTTCAGAACTGACGCCTTGGGTGGCACCGTTCTACTTGCACTCGAGCTTTTCCCCAGTTTGGTGCTTTTTGTCCCCGTTGGTTTATGATTTGAGTTTCCCATTATTGCAAAGTAATGATTTGCGGAGGACTGTAGTTCACCTTGCTTCAGTCATGCTGGTGGGGTGAGAAAGGCGTGCACATAACACCAACATAAAGTTCTGGCAAAAACTTTCTCGATGCTCATCACCAACCAGCACCAGGTGAATCCACAGAAAACGTATAGCTTTCCGGCAGCTAAGAGAGCTATTCAACAAAGACAGAAATATCTTTTTTGGAGACTCATTGACTCTATTGTCGTCTTCGTATTTTAATCTGTGGCTATTGCTCTGAAACAATCACATATTTAGGAAAATGCCTTCTACACACAACCGTGACAAGCCCTGGGATACAGAGGACATTGACAAGTGGAAGATTGAAGAGTTCAAACCAGAGCACAATGCATCAGGCCAACCTTTTAGTGAAGAATCGTCTTTCATGACGCTTTTTCCGAAATACAGAGAAAATTACTTGAGGACCGTATGGGCTGATGTCACGAGTGCGTTGGAGGGGCACAATCTTGCCTGTCAACTAGACTTGGTTGAGGGATCGATGACTGTCAAAACAACAAGAAAAACCTTTGACCCGGCTATAATCTTGAAAGCCCGCGACTTGATCAAGCTATTAGCGAGATCCGTACCTTTCCCACAAGCTGTCAAGGTGTTGCAAGATGACATTGCTTGTGACGTGATCAAGATCGGCAGTTATGTCTCTAACAAGGACCGCTTTGTTAAGAGAAGACAGAGATTAGTAGGTCCTAACGGTAACACCCTCAAAGCTTTGGAGTTGCTTACCAAATGTTACATATTAGTGCAAGGTAACACTGTTAGTGCTATGGGCCCATACAAAGGCCTCAAGGAATTAAGAAGAGTTGTGGAGGATTGCATGAAAAATGTCCACCCGATCTATCATATTAAAGAGTTGATGATCAAACAGGAATTGGCAAAGAACCCGGAGTTGGCGAACGAAGACTGGTCAAGGTTTTTACCAAACTTCAAGAAGAAGAACGTGGCACGTAAGAAGGCCAAGGAAACCAAGAAACCTAAGGTCTACACGCCATTCCCACCAGCTCAACAGCCTAGAAAGATTGACTTCCAAATTGAGAGTGGTGAATACTTCTTGGGCAAGAAGGAGAAGCAGCGGAAAGACTTGCAAGAGAAAAGAGCCAAGCAAGAAGAAGTTTCCGAGGAAAGAAAAGCTGAGAGAATCAAAGCATTTGAGGCTCCTGAGGAAGCTACTCGTGAAAACCGATTGCTTGCTTCCAGTGCAGGCGAGATAAAAGACAAGAAGGAGAAGAAAGAAAAGAAAGAAAAGAAAGAAAAGAAAGAAAAGAAGGACAAAAAAAAAGACTGATGACAAAGAGAAAAAAGAGAAAAAGGACAAGAAAGAGAAGAGAGACAAGAAAGAGAAGAAGAGACTGAGCAGCGATGACGGAGAGTCTAGGAAGAAGAGAAAGTCTGAGTAATTTTATTGCATATAATGACACAACAAAAACGCACCACCAAGTAAAACTAACGTGTTTTGTTGTCTCTAATTTGTGGGAGGGGATGGCTTGAAGCGTGGGACTGGTGCGTGTGGACGATTCCAGTCCATACACTACAAATACACACGATCGTTTCAAAAAATCTTAATTTTCCTTATTGTAATCTGATGCTTGAACGAAATTTTGTGGCAGACAAAGTAAATTCAACACAAGATTGCCATGGGTAAAGATGCATATTCAGAAGATAATCACTTGAAGATGTATCTTTGGAATTCTTCAACCATGCAGATCCATATTGGTTATCTGCAGGGAATTGTAAACAAAAGCTTGCATCTTTCGCATCGTCTTGTCGGATTAAAGAGACTGGTGTTCAATATTTCTTGGAATAAAAAGCAAAGCAAATAGTTACCGACCAACATATTCCTTTTCCTTTGATCGCAATTAACAGGGTCCTTTTATAATACTAAGTTTCAGCGCCTTAGCTTACGCCGCGAGTCAGATCATTCTTTGTGCCCTCCCACCTACCAGACTGGGCCACAAAATACACAAGCCACCTACAATAACACATTACAACAAGGAGTGATAGCTTCCTTTTAACCCGCACCAACTCTTGAACTTGGAGATTAGCGACAAAGACTTGCCGAGAAAGTGATTATCACTTTTTTCTGACTGTCATCGCAATCCCCGTTAGTCTCCTTCAGAAACAAGAGGTTTCACTTTGGAAGTCCCTAATTTCTCCCAAGCATGTCAAAACTAGATTCTCTTCTCGCTATGGTAGATGAAATATCTTGCCGCTCAGATAAGCTAGTTGGCACGGTGGACGAGTCACACAAACTCATTCTGCTGATCGTGGACTTGAACACATCGATCACAAAGTATGACACGGAGATCGATGCCATGTCACAGCTAGCCACCCGAAACAATGCATTTTTGGCCGAGTTTCAAAAGCTATACGAAAGAGCGTTCTACCTTGAGCTGAATTTTGGTTTAAACGAATGCTACACCAACAATACATCTTTCGGCAATTTATACAGCGAGTATGATTTCCTCTGGAACGAATTCAATGCCACCAACCAAAACACCAGCCCAAAATGCACAAAAAGCGAGTTTCAAAACGCGGATATGGTCTCTCCGGCCCCGGAAATGCATCAGTCCCCCGAGAAGAAAGTGAAAAACATTATTTCAATCTCTGATCTTAACCTAAAGCCTTTGCGATGCAAGGACTCGAAAGTTCAGAGGCAGAAGTCGCGGTATAGACTTTCAGAGGCTTATACCTTGAATCCTCTTCTGGCTTTGCCCATCCGTGAAATTCTGGAAAGCTCCACAAACACGAAATACTCAAATGTCATGAGCGTGCTGGCTCTGGACCACGAGCGTGGCGATGACTTATCGTTTATTTCTCAGACATCAGTTTCTGGCCTGCCAGTGTCTACTTCCACATCTGAGGAAAAGGATTTGACTCGCACCCCTCCTTTCTTGGACACTGAACCCAAAGAGCCAAAATCTTCCAAAGCCAATTCACTGCCGATGTTATTCAAATCGCTAGACTTACTGGACTTAGACGAAGACGATATGGAAGACTCTGGGTTGCTGAATTACGATTGCCATTCACTAGAGTCAAAGTTTGAGGACTTTGAAAACTTTCACCATTTCTTGCGCCGCAGTCGTATAAACCTCAAAGAGTGTTTTCCGGCACGGCTAGAAAGATCTAAGTCTGATGATTCAATCCTCACCGTGAAAAGAGGGTCTGATTATTCGTCTTTATCACAAAGCGCAAGCCAGCAAAAGTTTCATAATCCAACAGATATGGTAAGTGCCCTGAAGAAATCATTATCCAACCAACCTACTTTGGAAGCCATCTATTGCAGAAAAAATGATGCTGCGTCAAAGTTTAAAGAGCACTCTTCCAAGTTGCTTGCGAGTCAAAAAGAATTGGACATTTGTCTGGTAGCTGGACTGCCCAACCCCAGAAAGACGCAAAAAAACTTTGATCTTTTTAAGCTCATGAATTCCCCGCTTGGATCACCCAGAGGGCTTGATCGACCGCGAATCGCTGATAAAGATCAAGAACGAAATACCCTGGCCAACAGCACCATTTCCAACCGTCAAATTCCTCAAAGAAGGAAAAGCATGGACTTGTTTGGCAGTTCGTTTGCTTCGAGTTTCATCAATTTCGTCAGTGCTCCATCTTCTTTACCGATCCATGGAGTGACTGCTACAGGAAAATACAGTGATGGTTTGATTGTTCGATCTCCACCGGAACAAATTAAGAAGATGAAAAAAAATGCAAAAGAGCCGATTGCGCTGATAAATGATATCAAGTCCAAGAGACTTCCGCCTAGCGAGCAACAACTTCGGAGTGGAAGTGGCTCATTCTTGACAATCGGTCCTAATAGAACTAAGATAATCAATCACGGGAACTCTTCACCTTTCAAAAAACCCACTCTACGTCGATTGAGCCAAACTCTCCTCACGGATGCTCTCAACGAGTCCCTTTTGTTTTGAAAGCTTTCAATAAAAAACTTTTGTGAGTTTTGGATCTTACAATATCAAGCTGTAATTGAGATATGTGATTGTTGCGTATTATATTTTAATGCATTTGAATGATCTAATATTAATAAAAAAGCACAAGGATTAAGAGAAGTTGTATTTACCCCCAAGGAAACCGCTTTCCAACTTGGCCCTGTCCACACGCTCCTCGATCTCTATTGCTTTGGAACTCTTGAAAGAGGATGTTGCCACTTGCCTCGCTTTGCTTTGTTTGGACATGTATGTTATAGATGACTTCGATGCTGATGCAGCTTTGAAATGCTTGTTGACAGTCACTCCACTAAAAGAGTTGGTCGAGACCTGAGCTGCGCTCTTCTCTCGGTAAGTTCTGAAAGAGCTAACCATAGAAGGCTTTTTGAACACACGCGACAGATCATCTTCATCCTCGTCAGTTTGGACTTCCTCCTGAGGTCGCTTCCGTGACTCGGTGAAACTTCCAACGCTCGCAGGCCTCGAGTAAAGATTACTCAAGCATCTTTTTTTGAGCGCCGAGACATCTTCAACATCGTCATCCACACCGTGCTGTCGATCTGATGCCAATTGAATTGCAACATAGTCATCTTCCTCTGTTTTGGAAAGGAATGACAACTGCTTCTGAACAAAAGACTCTTCCAAAATTATGGATTTTTTCGGTCCTTCGTCTGCATCAGACTGCCGACAAGAAGGCGAGTTTGAAAGTTTCTCCACCCCTGCTAACTCATCATCAGACGTTTCACTCTCAGGCAAGATTGCGTAGTTGGGTTCTTCTTGAATACTGTCAAAGAAAGCTTTGGTCTTATCACTTCTTGAGCTTTGCATCATTTTCTGGTTCTCCAAAAGCCTTTGTTTTTGCTCCTCGAGTTTTTGTCTGCGATAGGCCATCAAAATTTCATCTTCTTCATCGCTTAATTCGATATCTAATCTGTTGGATCGAGAACGCTTAGTGAGGCGATGATTCTTAATATCATCCATCAATTTTTCCAACTCGTTTCTATCTTTGATTTGATATTGCTCCATAAACTTTTTCCTCACCTCTTCGTCATTGAGGTCAATGTTCAAAGTGTTATCAATCATTCTCTCGTCTTCCGAGTCAGCTTGGTCAGAATCTTCTTTATCATTACCCCCAATTCCTTTCCACTCGTCATCAGACTCCTCAGCCTCACCCTCAACAATTCCTTTCATGCCTTTTCTTTCCATTTCTTTTCGCAATTTTCTAGCCTTGAGTTCCTTTCTTCGAATTTTAGCTTCGTACATTGCGAGTCGTTCTTGGAGTAGTTGTTCTGAAACCTCTTCAGCTTCCTCGTCACTACTTGGAGCAGGCCGAACGTCCGAGAGGTTTGCTTGTTGAGCATTTGCACGAATTGCAGTCCGCCCTCTATCTAGAGCTAGATGGATATCGTCATCTTCCTCCCCTAAAAATGAATCTTCTTGAGTATGGAGAATCTTTTTATGCTGAGTCGACGTCGCCTGGGAAGAAGTCCCATCAACTTGTGTCAGCACAAAAGAGTTGTCGTCTCCAGCTATTTGAGTTGACAAATTGTCCCGAAAAGAAACATGTCCATATTGTAAGACTTCAGCCGGCTCTATTACGGATGATTCCTGTTTTGCCGTAGGGGGCGGGAGATTTGAAAACAACTTGTGCAGCTCGCTTCGGAGATTTCCGATATTTTGGTCAATTTCACTGTCAACTGGGGATCCAGGGCGGGTCATATCGCTGTGAATCTGCATAATGGGACCGTCGCTGTCGTTGTCGCCAGGTTCCCTTGTCTGGCCTCCAAACATGTAACTGTCATCAGTTCTTTCTTCGGTGCGAGATGGTAGATTAGGCTTCTGCGACATGAAAAGATTGCATTCATTTGTTTCTTCATCTTCGTCACTGGAGATAATTCTGCGAGCTCTGTTTGTCCGTTTTTCTGGGACTTCCATTTCGTCCTCAGAGTCGGCCACATCTTCTTCGTCATCAGACTCATAGACTTCAGAGTCTACGTCACTATCTGGCACTTCGCTTTCTTGATCAATCTGATACTCTGCTTTTTTGTCGTCATAATCTTCGTCGCTTTCATCATCGAGTAATGCTTTTTGAGTCTTTTCCAAGAGCTTTTCTTTTTTTCGAATTCTTCTAACTCGCTCCATCTCTCGCTCAAGCAAATTTCCCATCTCTTCCTCTTCCTTCTCGATTTCTTCCATGAGCTCCGAGTCAGGATTTCCTTCCTTCAAGTCTAAAATTTGTTTGGCATTTGCACGTCTCAATTCATTAAAAAGAGAGTTTGCTTGTTTCCTCGAAGACTCTGGATGAAATTTGGAATGATTGGCACTCGCTTTTGATTGCTGCCTTGAGAATTTTTGTCTAATGACGAAGGCCTGCTCCTTGCTCAATTGTGGAATTGGAGAGTCTTTCGTTCCATCGAAATCGCCATCGGAATCAGAGTCGTCGAGTGCAATCATGTCAGTGTGAGAGCTTGTTGGAGATGAGTTCAATTGTTTTTTTAACTTCTCAGCGTATTCTTCAATGGGGGATAGCTTCTTCTTCTGTGGCGGCTTTTTGCTGGTATTTGATATTAGGTCCAAGACGTCAATCTCGAAATCAGAGTCCGAAGCGACCTCCTTGTGTTCTAGCTTCCCATCTTTAATTTTTATTGGAGATGTTACGGGGCTCAGGTGAACACCATGTTCACTATTCACCTCTTCTTCGACATCTGAGTCACTTTCAAAAGCATCGAGCAATTGTTTTGTCGGATCAAATGATTTTCCTTCAAATTGGGGCTGAATGTTCTTGAGTCTTTTCTGTTCACTTAGTCCCTGCTCAATATGCTGAAGCTCCGCTTTAGTCGTGACAGTTTTTTGAATCGAAGAATCGCGTGATGTATCTGCTTCTTCATGCAAGTCATTCTCTTCGTCTGTGAGAGAAACATGAGTCAACTCAGCAGCTAGAATTGCATTTTGATCCTCCTTATCAGAGGTCTGTTCTATCTCGACGCTTGCATCCTGGTGATTAGCTTGCGTCTGTTCAGGAATGATTTGAGTCGATCCCATCATTTCATCCTGGGTCTGAAAATCGCGTTGTATAACTTGTGTGAGTTTGTTAAACTCGGATTCATCCAATGACAATTGAGGGAGCCTGATCGCACGAGGCACATCTAATCCCTCCGAGACTTTCTTAGTGCCCTCATTTTTTGCAGGAATCTCTTGTGTGCTGGCATTCCCAAATAAAATAGACGTTTCAAAAACAGGAATGATCTGTGTGTCCGGCACATCTTCGCCCACAGCACTTCCATTAAGTCTTTTCTTAACACGGTCGAGAACAGACGTGTCGAATAACATTTTGTTATATCTTGCAATATATTCTTCAGATCAGGAAATAAAAAACCACTGGCAATTTCCCAGATGTTCTTATGTGTTAGTGGTGTCTTGAAAGAGTTGACCGGGAAAAAGACTCTGATAGTCTGTTGGGAAGACGTGAACCTGCGAGATGAAGCGCGATCTCTCAGTGGAACGCGTATGGTAAATAACGCGTTCCTTGCGCACGTGACTTCGACAAGACGTGGAGGAATGTATGATCGCGACACTACGACTAGTACGCAAATTAGGCCTTCCCGAACTCCGACGACGATAAACTCAAAGATCTTTCTTGCAAGAATAATTCAGCAAGATTTCGATCGGATGTTTTGATTCGAAGACGTCGTATTTTCTGCGATTAGAATGATGCTTGAAATCTCATTGATTGGCTATTTCAGCTTACCTCACAGTGTTTGAGACAGTCTCTGAGAGAACACAGCATCGTGAGTACTATATAGAACTTACAGCGTTTCTTATCACATCCAGGAAGCAATAGCGAAGTGAGAAAAATTTCGAACAAAATATCGTGTTATACTCCTGTGAGCCACCAATTCCAAGACTTTAATAGGTCCAGGAGTATGTACGACCTGAAGCAGTCGAGTAGACGCCAAATTCATGGAGCGAAACAAATTTGAATATATCTGAGAGGTAAATAAAAAAGGGGTTCTGAATGGCATAAGCAGCCTCTAAAAGTCTAATCCCGTGATTTTAAAGAAAGAAATTAGATTACTCTGGATTTGCTATGGGTTCTCATTATGTTTCAAACCCAAAAGTGTCACCCCAGACGGTATTACTGTAAACCCATGAGAAACGTGGAAGAACTGAACTATATCATGAAAATGTTTGAATAAGGACACAGGTCTGTTGCGATCATGCTATGTATTGTGTTGCGGGTGCCCTTTGCGAGAGCATACAGTATAATCAATGGAACTTAATGAAATTTGAACGCAACTCTTTTCGAGATGCAGTTCTTGAACATACAAAACCGGTCATGCCGAATAATTGAATCGAAAGTATTTGCATCTAAGTACTGGCATCTTGTTCTGAACCCCAACGGCAAGTTGTCCTTTAGTCAATTTGCAACTTGTCCAAGCGAGGGTACAATCACACCATCGCTTCAGGTTTTAATGAGAAGTACGCGAAATGAAAAAATGGAGAAATCCCAGTTAAAAATATATGAGCCAGGTGCTGGTTTCATGTGTACTACACCTGCCGTACAAGGTGATACTTAGTTGTCACGTGTCTGTCAAACGCGGTCACCACGAGCTTCGAGATCTCAGAATGATCGACCACTTCAGTTGAGACCAGCACGTGACAGTAATAGTGTCCTGCACCAAAAAACTGCAAACCGTCGCGGCGCCAAACCCAAAATCAGGATGCTCTGACCCAAAAACAAGCATAAAATCGAAGCATGTGCAGGCGACTGTTGTGAAAATCAACGCACACACAGCTTTTGTCGCGACGCCATTTATCACATGCGCGCATGGCCACCGGAAACGGAAAGCGCGCCACACTGCGCACCGTGTCTGGGGCAATCTGCAAGAATCTTGACTGCGCCGGCCACGCTAATAGAGCAGGTGACCACTCTTTTGGCCCCCTACTTGATGTGGAATTTTGCGCTGCCTGCCTAATCAAATTTTAGCTTCAGTTCTCTGCAACTTCTATTTCACATACGGAGAAACGCACAACCTTGGGTAGGCATAGTATTGTGCTTATTAGTCGACCTGCCCACATGCGCGCTCCTCGTATGGGCGATACGAGTCTCTCATATCTCGGGCCGTAAAGTAAGACAATAAAAGGAAACATTTAGTAACTGGTTTAAATAAAACAGGCAGAAATCGCGGCGGCACTCTGGAAATCCTCAGATATGTAAATATATATATATATATATATATATATATATATT
>NW_017387738.1:70222-81690 GCF_001664035.1 Metschnikowia bicuspidata var. bicuspidata NRRL YB-4993 | reverse complement strand
TATATATATATATATATATATATATATATATTATATTTACATACGCTCGTATGCGGATTGACAGCGTCCCGGCGGCCGGCCCCATGTCACCGGTACCATGTGGGTCACGTGCTCTGACGCATCCAGGCATGCACAATGTCTATCCCATGTGAAGATGATGCACAAAATTTTTCATGAGTGTATCTATATAAAGTTTGAGCACGGGCCAACTTTTTGTCGCGAGCCACACTTTTTTCGAACCACCTTCGACTAACCCCTATAATGCCCGAGAAATTTCTTTTCACCTCCGAGTCCGTTGGCGAAGGCCACCCAGACAAGATCTGTGACCAGGTCTCCGACGCCATCTTGGACGCCTGTTTGGCCGAGGACCCTTTGTCTAAGGTCGCCTGTGAGACCGCTGCCAAGACCGGTTTGATCATGGTGTTTGGTGAGATCACCACCAAGGCCAACTTGGACTACCAAAAAATCATTAGAGACACCATCAAGCACATTGGCTACGACCACTCCGACAAGGGTTTCGACTACAAGACCTGTAACGTGCTTGTCGCCATTGAGCAGCAATCGCCAGACATTGCCCAAGGTTTGCACTACGAGAAGGCTTTGGAGGAGTTGGGTGCCGGTGACCAGGGTATCATGTTCGGTTACGCCACCGACGAGACTGAGGAGAAGTTGCCCTTGACCATCTTGTTGTCGCACAAGTTGAACAAGGCCTTGGCCGACGCCAGAAGATCCGGCGAGTTGGCCTGGTTGAGACCAGACACCAAGACCCAGGTCACCGTCGAGTACGAGAAGGAGGGCGGTGCCGTCAAGCCTTTGAGAGTCGACACCGTTGTCATCTCCACCCAGCACGCCGACGACATCTCGACCGAGGACTTGAGAGAGAAGATCTTGGAGCAAATCATCAAGAAGACCATCCCCGCCCACTTGTTGGACGACAAGACCATCTACCACATCCAGCCATCCGGCAGATTCGTCATCGGTGGTCCTCAGGGTGACGCTGGTTTGACCGGAAGAAAGATCATTGTGGACACCTACGGTGGTTGGGGTGCCCACGGTGGTGGTGCTTTCTCTGGAAAGGACTTCTCTAAGGTCGACAGATCTGCGGCCTACGCCGCCAGATGGGTTGCCAAGTCTCTTGTCAACGCCGGCTTGGCCAGAAGAGCGTTGGTGCAATTCTCCTACGCCATCGGTGTTGCCGAGCCTTTGTCCATCCACGTCGACACCTACGGTACCTCCAAGTACACCTCCGAGCAATTGGTGGAAATCATCAGAAACAACTTTGACTTGAGACCAGGTGTCATTGTCAAGGAGTTGAACTTGGCCAGACCAATTTACTTCAACACTGCTTCCTACGGCCACTTCACCAACCAGGAGAACTCTTGGGAAAAGCCAAAGGAGTTGAAGTTCTAGGTTTTGCACTGTGCCAACATCAGAATACTTAACAAATTAATGTGATGACTCACGACCATGTCGACGCTCAACTCGTCGACACCCAAGTTTATTTCGTTGCTTTTCATGTCATTTTCCAATGTCATTCATTTTTTATATTTTTCATTTGCTATTCAAAAAAGGGATAGAGTTTGCATTAATTGGGGTCCTCAACGGACAATTAAGTTAATAGAAGGAATCAATAGTACTTAGTTACTTCAGATAGTAGGAAACTAAATGCACTTCTGCAAGGGGAGATAGCGAAGATTTTGGAAGAGCATTTATAAAATCTTTTATCTTGAGCACGTTAACCATACAAACCTGAGCTTTAATTTTATCGAATGTCTGATCTACAAATCGCTAGCGTGGCTCAATCACTAGTTGAAGATTTTGACAGATTTTTAGACAAAATACAGGTTTCGTTATACACGTCACTCGTTGGGAAGTGGACCTCACGTTCTCGTCTTTTCCCGCTCTACCAAATCCCCATTTCGAAGACGATTGTCCTCTTTTTGAAAAGACCTCTTAAAGACTAAGTCAGACAGTGGAACAGGGTCGAACAGCACACTATAAAAAAGTCCAAATTAAGGTCAATCAGAGTAACCATCTTTCGATAGTGGCGAAATGTTTTGGGACGTGGATGTTTTAGAACTTTGAGATGGCAAACTTATGTGTATTTTCAAGCCATACAGTTGAACCTCGCATACATTTCAGCTACATGTGTAAAATAGGCCTTTCAAATGTCTTCGATCTTTCTTCTAGTATTGTCTTTGGCTGTCTCTGAATAAACGACCGGTGCTCTCACGTACATCTTATTCGTCTACAATTGTCTCGACATCTTACTCACATGATATTTCATGAGTCTTTGATGTGGTTTGTTTTTGCAAGTATGGATTATTTAACAAGCCCGTAAGTCAATGATGCCTCGAAATTGCTTTGTTTGTAAGACAGTCTCTGATATCATTTCATGACTGGTATATGTTCTACATAAATATAACCATGATCAATTATATTTGAGCAGACCTCTCTGTTTCTCCTGGTAAAATTATATATATGAATTCGGTTAGTTTGAGCACTGTCGATTGCCATCTCCATATATCGTAATGATTGATGTCCCCTTCACAGCCAGAGTGAAAGCGTGCTAGACTGGCTTGATCGGGTACTTAGTATAATAAATTATGCCTCTTACATTGTAAACCTGGTTATCATAGGATATTCTCATTTGAAACAGAAGATATAAGATAAGTAATTTATTCTGAAAAATATTCATTGGGCTTACAATTTTATATCATGACAAGATGTGCAACGAAGTCACCAATCCAATACTTGCGATAGACAAGATCTCTGCTGGGACAGCAAATGAAAGTAGATGACATTCATACAATTCACGAAATCAATAATACACATGGTCTTCTAATCAATGAAATATTCAAGATTTGCCTTGGGCCCACAAAAGAAAATCCTCGGCCGCTATTTGACAAAGTACTGTTCTGACTTATCTTCTCATTTAAATGTGTTGTCCTGCAACCGTGCAGTTTTTGATCGCGAAGTTTATGAACTTTCTTGAAGACATATTCTTCAAAAGAATCAGGCTGGGATCTCACAGGAGTGATGTAATTGTCGCCAAAGATATGGATTGTTTTTTGTTTGTTAATACTACACTCAATGCAGACAATTTCATTCCCAAGCAAGGCCGGACATGACGATCTGGGCGCCTGGTGCGGAATTCATCAAAAATACCACAAATGTCGCAGTCCTACGACATTTAGTTTTAAAAAATGCGACATTGATTCCTCATCCAATAGCATTGACTTCAAACGCTCGACATCATCGATTACCCTCCCAATAGAACTCAGAAGATATGGCTGCAAGCGCTCAACTGTACGAGTTTCCAGCGTTCCGTATGTAGCTTCCTTGTCCATCTCTCGCTGGGACGAATTTCTTATGTGACACAGCTGTGCCCGACAAAACCATAGTAAGATACTCATACTAACAAAACAGCTTCTCAGGAAGAGTTGGAAACAAACAAGGTTCCATTCGTGAACAGAGATAAATGTGCTGCTCACTTCATTTCTTACTACGAATGTCTTAACAAGGGTACTTCGTATTGCAACGCTGCCAAGGACCAATTCTATGAATGCCAGTATGTGGCCTTGAAACAGAGACTCGAAAAGCATTAATACTTCTACATTGAGGATTGATGAATCTTTTCACGGCAAGAGAATAACCTCATTGGATCTCTTTGGTGTATGAGAAAGTAGCCGGTGTTCAGTTTCGCTCCAACAATTCAAATACTCCACGTCGTTTCCACGGGAAATCAGGATCATTACAGAACTTGAGAATTCAGAAGGCTTCCAGTAACTGTTCTGTGTTTCTTATTGATAATACTCTCCTATGAATACATGTCGAACCCGTAAGTTGTTGTTGTAGCCTTTGGGTGTGTCTTCCGATGTGAAATCAGCTTTGAACAGCTGTGTGAATACTCGGGATAACTACAATACTGAGATGATATCATCAGTGTAAGGTTACTTAATTCCAGTTTGAAAAGATCTTGGGCGTCCGTGTCATGAGACCTCCGATTCGCGAGCTCGACAAAAAGGCATGTACAAAGGTTTTCTTGAGCCAAACAGAATCGATAGGGAATTTAGATATTAAGAAAATCATGCTTCTTTGAAAAATACACTCGATTTCACATGGAAACCTACAATCCAATGTTGTCGTCACTCTTCATCGATCCTTTTGCCGTAGAAAGTTGCCCGTTGGTGAAGCCTGTATGAGAAGCCTTCGCAAACGCAGTACCTCCCATTGGCCAACTTTCGAAAATCTCGGTGTGAATAGCATACATCAGTTCATCAACCAAACAATGGCTTTGACCGAGTTTCCTCCGCTTCGTATGTATCATGACGTTTCTGAAACCCCGTAGTAAACCATCTCTCGCTAAATTATTCATGTGTTGCCGGTTGCGATAATTCTTTGCCAGGATTCTCCGACGCAAGAAAAGATGTACATTCTGTGGTTTAAAAGCCGAGATTCACAAGAGTTTCAAGGACTAACTATTAGTTTCGGAACAAGATTTCCAGAAATATAAGGTTCCATTGAAATGGAGGGATAGATGCGCTGCGTACTTCGCCCTTTTCCAAACATGTCTTATTAGACAAAGCGCAAACTCATCTATAGACTGTCATCATGACAAACACATTTGGGAAGAATGTGAGGCCTTGGATTTGAGCAGAAGAAAGCAAGAATTAAAGGAGGTTAAGGAAAAATTGAGATCTAACGACGCTTGAGCAGGCCCACGGGGCCTCAAAACTGCATTTGTAAGGCTGTATACTTAGAATAAAAGCCTTAGTTTCAGAAATAACCAGGTCTATTGGTGACCGCTTTGTAAGTGTGACCATCTCTCATTTGAGGCTCTTCTCTCAGTTTTAAGGGTTCCGAAAGACAAAGGTTCTCGGAAATGCTTCACTGATTGTTGCTTCATGAAAGCAGGCCAGTACTTTTGGTCTTGTCGTACAAGATTCTAAGAAAGAATGACCGAAACGGACTAGGTCAATGAATCAAGAAAGGCCTCAATCCCGCTGACCAGTGAATGTCATTTTGCAGGTAACAGAATCCAGAGAAGGATTGAATTTCAGTTCCATGTCCACCCGAATCGAATGTTCGAACACTTTTGCTCAAAAAGAATTGAACTCATGGTAATTGTGAAGCCTGCGAGCTGCCAAAATTTGTGATATCAAGCTTTTCTGTATCCTACTAAGATTTTCTATTATTACAGCATATCTACGGTAAAAGGAATGAGATATCTGAATCAACGGCTCTGGCGCAGGACTGCAAAGAGCCAAGCACAGCGAGCCGCAAAATCAGTGGAATTAACTCTGCCTCCGCTGTCCACACTCTGAAATCAATGGTGTAATGATTTAAAGCTCTAGCATATGTTCGGAGAAAAAAATTTACTATCAATGAAGAGAAAATTCTTCAAGTGGTTCCTCGAAACGATGCCTATATACCCGCGAGTAGAATCATGTGACTCAAGTCACGTTTGTGGATCTCGCACGACAAATTGCCTACCCCCGCCCCCGCGCTTTAACACAATGTGAAGGCTGTGCGTTGCTGTTTCAACTGGCAATTATACATTTCTCTCCTCACGTCTTAACATGGCCAAAGAAACTCTTTCTGTTGCCTCATCTGAGCCCGTCGCTCCTGAGAACACTACTTCGAACTCTGCCGCCCAAAAAATCAATTCCCATCAAGCGGATGCCGCTGACATCGCTACAGACCTGAAGGCTGGCCAAGAACTGACCAATCCGACAGGAGAAACTAATTCAGATGAGCTTGAGGAAGTCTCTGTGGATGATGAGATCAAACCACAAACAACCTCGAAAAAGGGGGATTCTAGTAAAACAGTCCCTGAGAAGACCGAATCATCCTCGGCGGGTAAATCCCCATCTACTGACTCAGCCCAAGATTCCTCAAAAGCAGACGCGCAAGGCAAACCCGCAAGCGCCTCAGCTCTGACCCCTGTCGACGATACAGAAGCTCCTCCCCGTCCTAAGCGCCCTGAGTCTCCCATGGCGCAGATGAAACGTGATTTGAAGGATGCATTCCCCCAGATCGAGGATAAATACATCCATGCATTTTTGATTGCTTCTGAAGGACGCATGGACCCTGCTTTCAATGCATTGCTCTTCTTACTGGATCCTTCCTTCGAACCTGAACCCGTTGTCACTGCTGCAAAACCTGTTATCAAGGAAAAACCGCAGTACACGGACGACGAGCTTTTGGCGCGTCAATTACAGAAGGAGTTCGACAGAGAGGAACGCAGACGGAGACACGCAGCATCTAAGTCTCGTCCAAGGCATTCTGGTGCGAACCATGAAGAGGAAAACGAGTCGCCAGACGAAATTGATCAGTTGAAGGAACAGTTTTCACAGGGTTTTGAGGAGGCTAAAACTACCATCAACAGTTGGGTCTCTGGACTTAGCAAGAAGTTTTCCCAGGATGGCGACGGCAGCTCCTCTTCAGCTGGGCTGAACTCGAATCCCAAGCTTTTTGGTGCTTTAGGGGGCTCCTCGTTCAATTCTTCCGCAAAAAAAAGCCCTCATAAATTTGACGAAGATCCAGAGATTTTATCGCTGGACTTCAGCAGAAAAGTGGACTTAGACGATAAAGATCAACCAAGATTGCCTCGTCGCGTCGAGAAGAAAGACCAAGATACCAGGTGGCAACCTTTAAACTCAGATGTGCCTGTGAGCTCTGACGCGTTTTTGGTGACGGATCTGGAGGAGGAAGACAGAAGATAGAATTAGGTGGGCGGGTAAGCATAATTAGCAAAGTACAATCCAGCCAGGTCGTTTTCGAAGTTTTCAATTTTTTATTATTTTATGTTTTATGAGGCTAGACTCCAGTGAAGCAAGCTTGAAATGATAGTATACACAAGTTTCGTGGGAATTAATTTTTCGACGCTGAACCAAACATGTTCATTGTCTGAAATACAGGGTTTTCTTCATCGTTCGTACAGTCATGATGAAGAGAGACATTTGCAAGCCCCTCCTCATACTTAGCCCAATCGATAGTGGGTGCCCTCACAATCGTATGCTGTGCGGGCAAGGGTTGCTTATCGTAAATGAGCCGGATATAGAAGTCCACCAAGTCCAGCTTGGAAGCCTTCTGAGCCTGTGTCCTTAGAGAGGCTAGCTCTGTGATCTCTGTCTCGATATGCTCTTTGGTCAAGTCTAAGAGTGAAGCAGTCGAACCCAAGGCAACGTAATCAATATTAGAGTCAAGGGCGCCCAAGCTGATTTCTTGGGACTTTTCCTCGATATGGTCTGAGTCAAGGTCATAGTCCTCGTCTCTTGGAGTCAAAAGAGGACACTCAAAATGCTCGTTGCGGGAGAGTTCGAACAGCACAGACTTCTGACGCTGATGAGGTCTTTGAGGAGACAGAGAGGTTGATGGCGATGATGGGGAGGGCAGTCTCTCCTGTGTGGGAGGATAGAACGGCTTGGAATCTAGCTTCGCTTTCTTCTGCCGGTTGGTGATGTCTTCCATTTTTCTTTTGGGATACATTTCCGTGAGACTTGCAGCCATGATCAACTCGGAAAGGATATAAGGATCAGAGAATCAGGGTATTTGACGATTATGCACAATCAGGCAAGAATTAGCATCAAAGAACACACAGGTATCTTCTTCGACTTTAAATCGATCCTCTTCTGCACAACAACGATTCGGTGTGCTTCCCGGAAGACTTGTTGCACTGAGTGTTGACTAATTTCCTTTTGAAGCTGAAAGGAGCCAACCGTTGAGCCGGGTAGGAGACAGACGGCTCGTCGAAAAAAAAAACGGGTTGTTTACCGCTGGAAAAAGAATGGATAATTCGCTGAAAATTTCGGTCTCCCTGAAAGTTCGTCAGCCGCGGGGATGAAGGATATGGACACGTGAAAATAGAACAATAAATTGAGGCGACCAAGAAGAAATGGGGTTTGAAGTTGATGCGAAGTTTGAGTGAGGCGAAGCCTTGAAATAAACACTCTTATTTGCAAAATCGTGTGTTCCTATTTAATCTTTTTTGTTCGTGACGTAAGTGAGCTGGGGAAGGAGAAAAATAGGTATAACGGTGGAAGGCGGAGGAAAAACCCGTGACGGCAAACAGTGGAGGACACACGGGCGGCGATTGTGCGACTTAGTGCGAAGGAGGTCAAATGCGCGGAAATGGGTATCGCACGACGCAAGCAATCATATTATTTCCTCCTAACACGGTCTAAGACTCATCAGACTAAGTATATTCTGTGTAATGTTTCGCTAATGTTCAGTGTCACAAACTTTTGAGCCGCCAGCTAGTAGAATCAAGTTTTTATAGCTTTTGGTGCGTCTCCCTTGAGCCGTACGGCATTGGTTTGTTGTTGTGTATCGCGCGAAAAATTGCAGCGCCGAAAGCGGATAAGTCCTCACAACGAAGACGCAGGGCTTTTGAGTGCGTTTTGCTCCTTTTGGTGCAGTCGTACTTTTGCAACTTGTCGCCCAGCAACCAGCACAAACAAAAAATAGATGAATTTAGAAAACAAAATGTCGCCCCCAGTCATCATTTGTAAATTCTAACAAAGTTTTGAATTGTTGAAACATCCAGTGACATGTCTTGGCATTATTACACACCACAGCCTAAAATCGGAAGTACATACCTCAAAAGCGCAACAGACCTACTAGACAAAATGCAAAGAACCAGACATGCTTTTCTAAAGTTATTTGTAGTCTTACTTCAAATATCAATCCCATACAGTTCTGTGTGTCTCGAAACTTATTGATCCAAAATAGAAATTGGTATATGTCTGTGTTTTCGACAGTCTTTCACCACATCAAGTATGTTTGAACGGTTCAATCTCACTCTTATCAAGCTTCATTTGCAGCTTTAGTAACTGAGGAAGGACTCCAAGCGAAAGGCTACAGTCTCTGGCTTAAAGAATGTGTTAATAATGTCGAAGAAAAACGTAGATAAGGGGTGCAGGAAAGTTCACGATAAGCGTCAATGGATTCTTGATTGTTTTTCGATGTCTATAAAACAAATCCACGATCGCCAAAAAGAGCTTATAGATACTAAGAAACTCAGAGAATTTCTAACACTGTCAAATTTGTGAGTATCTCGGTTCTGAATGTGGTTCACAATGGGCTTCTCTAAGTTGGGGTAAATGTATCATGTTATATGAGTTAATATTAGTTACTCGCGGACAGTCTCACAAGCAATTTCTCTCAATATTTAAGGTCCTTACAAAATTGGTTCTCTTTGGTTTCTAAATCAAAACTGATAAAGATTCATCCTGCTGAGTTTTGGAAAATACCCTGGAAAATTGCAGGGATTATGAACTGCGGCAGCAGAAACACCAAACAACTCATAGAACGGACGGACCACGAATCCGTCCGGTTGTCCAAATAAATGTTAATTTCACCATCCATAGTCATGGCTTCATTGGAAAGAAGTTGTCAAATTCATGATTAGCAAATCTTCTGATGGAAGTTGATTTCCATATCCAAACAATGGCACAACAGTACTTGCTGTGTTATTCAATATAGAAGACTGACAACAGCTGCAAGACAACAGGATTGAATTAATACCATTTAGATGCACAATTTTCGCCTTCTGAGTATAAACCAGAGTGAAAGAAATGAAATGTCTGGAAAACTTGAGGTATGGCCAATAACACGCTAGCCCATTTGATAATATTGTGCAGGATAAAAAAGTTCAGCCGCGGGTAACCCGGGTTATCTCGGGACGTGTCTAAATTCCCGAAGAAGCCAACTCCTGGGCTAGGTTTTAACGACAAGACTCGTTTACTTCTGACGGATATATTCTATTTCATAGGTTAAGTGGAGCTTTAGGGTATTTTTTGTTGGTTTGGGCTTTGATTCGAAAGACTACTCAAAACAAGTAAAGCACAAGAAAAAAACCATCAAAATACACGAGGAAATGACCTAAAGTTTAAAACTTTTGTGAGAGACTCTTTAAGCACGGTGCTAACTCCGGGTCGTGCTTCGCATGCGTTCGTTTATGAGCGGCCAAATCTTCAGTAACGTCCTGTATCATATTCCACAAGGTTGATCTGCGTGGTGCTATCTGACCAATTATATGGCTGGTCTACTATAGATAAGACTGCACACCAGGCGAGACGCACAGCTCTTGTGCCAATCTCGTACGCAAGTGTATCTGCGTGATGGACTTCTCACATTTGGCTCCTAGGGTATTGACATCTCTTCGACCATTTTCTGCATCGCACAGAACAAATTATCCGAGCCCGCCACCTTGTGAAGTTTTTGACAAACAACTCCGAAACTTCAAGAGGACTCGAAAATCACGAGTTTCTCAGAAAAGAAAAACATTTCTCATCATCTCTCTTTGATAACGCGATTTCTGACATAACTCAACCATCTGGTCTTACCAGTTCACCAAGGTCAAGATCGAAGACAGCACCATTAGAGAAGACCTGCCAATATCATATTCCTTGCATCGAGCCTCTGCCATAAGTACTTTCATGGATCCCATTGACTTGGACCTAGACCTGATAGAGCTGTCGGTGCAGCTCTGGCACATGTATAAGAACGCCAAAAATCTTATTCCGTACAAGTCTCGAATGGAGAATCTTGTGTGGAGAATGATGTATGTCAAAAACAAAAGACTTCAGCAAGAGAAAATCAACATTCGCACGAGCCATGACCTCGACTCATTTTCCTCCAACACGTTACTAGGACATATTGGCTATGAAGAAGCACCTTCTTCCCAGGATGCTCGAAAGGATGATTTCGATTATGTTGCACATATCCGCCGCATGAGTAACACTCAACAGTCTCGAAAGCGCCCAGCTCCCATGCTGCCATTTTTATCTGCTCTGCAAGGCTCAGGTTTACCAGAAGCAACACACAACCAGCTACATTCCAATCTCTCTGCTGCTTTAAAAAGTACTGCAGTTCAACCCACAGCTTTAGGTGAGACCAACAATAGCTTCGCCTTCCTTCTGGACCCTTCTGTATTCGAAGAAGCCACGAACCAGGAGAACATAGAGGATATAAGCAAACTGTTCCAATTTTCCGGACCTCCAAAAACGTTTGATATAGAATCAACTCATGAGCCAGCATCGTCCCACGCAAACAGACCAGCATTTCCTCACTCATTGTCTGCCAGACCTGCCGATTTTCTAACAAACGGTTTTCACATGCCTGATATCCAGGCTTCGCTGCCCTTTCAACAAACACCTGAGCCTGAACTATCCAATGTGGATCCTAATCTCTTTAACAGATCTTCAAGCACACTGGGAATAATGTCATCGGCCCCACAGGCTATAAGCTTTCCGCTGACGCAATCTCGATTCCCTCCGTCGAAGAGACAAACGCCTCTGCTGCTGTATGAACCTTCGACTTTCATGTACCACGGAGGGTCGAACTCTTTCCTGGCACCTATGAAAAGACAAGATAACTCATTGGTAAGTGTTGCGGATCATTTTGTAGCTCCTCTGAGGCCTTTTACGCCATACGATGATGAAATTGGCTCAATTCCTGAT
>NW_017387738.1:0-70089 GCF_001664035.1 Metschnikowia bicuspidata var. bicuspidata NRRL YB-4993 | reverse complement strand
GCATTTCCTCACTCATTGTCTGCCAGACCTGCCGATTTTCTAACAAACGGTTTTCACATGCCTGATATCCAGGCTTCGCTGCCCTTTCAACAAACACCTGAGCCTGAACTATCCAATGTGGATCCTAATCTCTTTAACAGATCTTCAAGCACACTGGGAATAATGTCATCGGCCCCACAGGCTATAAGCTTTCCGCTGACGCAATCTCGATTCCCTCCGTCGAAGAGACAAACGCCTCTGCTGCTGTATGAACCTTCGACTTTCATGTACCACGGAGGGTCGAACTCTTTCCTGGCACCTATGAAAAGACAAGATAACTCATTGGTAAGTGTTGCGGATCATTTTGCAGCTCCTCTGAGGCCTTTTACGCCATACGATGATGAAATTGGCTCAATTCCTGACTCGATGAATTTGGGAGGCTCTCAATACGATCCTAGCCTTTCAAATATGCTCTCAGCCAGGTCTTCCATTGCAGAACCACTATTAGTCAATGACACGGACAGGATGTCTTTCTTTGACACAAACGTGAGGAACCCAACTCAATCTTATCTCACTCTGCAGCTTTCAAACCAGCACCAGCTACAGCTACAGCAACAGCAGCTTCAAAACTCTCATTTCGACACAACTGCTGGTACTTCGTGGTCGGAAAATTATGTTGATGATGTTGGTAGTCCTATGGAGTCTATTTCAACTTCGAATTCGGGAACGACACCAAATGTCAATCGGTTAGTATCTCTGCCCAAAAAAAAGACAAAGATGAAGAAAATGAAAAAGAAGATAGAGTCTAATGCATTCAGCGGAAACTCTCCATCTACGGGCAACAATGGAAAAGGGGTGAATGTACTGGAAAATAGAACTGGGACACCAGTGACATCTGGGGCAACTTCTAGAGGGAACCCAAAGAGTTCAAATCAGAACTTGAATTCAACTAATATTGAATGTGCAAATTGTTTTACAAAGACAACGCCTTTGTGGCGGAGGAATCCTCAAGGTGAGCCGCTCTGTAATGCATGTGGTCTATTTTTGAAACTTCATGGAACTGTTCGGCCCTTGAGTTTAAAAACAGATGTTATCAAAAAACGACAGCGTGGACAGGGCACTGGTTCTGGTACAAAAAAGACTCCTCAGCAGAGCTCGGGGTTGTCGCAGAGCCTTAACACGATCACTTCCAAATCTGATAGAGATGGAGATGACTTGAACCCCAAGCCTCTCAATAAAAGCAGACAAAACTCTGCAGACAAAGCCGGTGCATATAAGAAAAAGGAGGTGAAGCCTTACGATTCAGAAATGGGTGAGTCAATCACAGTTAAATCAGAAGAAACTCTTATCCCGATTAATGAACTGGACAAGGAAAGCGAATGGTACTCAATACCACAAAACAGCCTAAAAATGGATGTCGAGGAACACGAGGAGAATAAAGGCCAATGGGATTGGCTAATTATGAATATCTAATTGATATAAAAGCATAGATGCGGCTGTTAGATTTTGTTTAATATAAAGATTATAGACTGCGTATAATTTCAATTATGTCCTCCGCCTTTAGAAATGAAATTCAATATATTGCTGCAGCGGTAGTGCACGCACCCTTTCGGTATCGCAGAGCTCACCAAACCTGATTACATCATCTCTCCATACAATCTCAAGTAGCTCTGAGAAAGAAGCTTCTGCCATCATCTCAAACAGGATGTATCCGAAAGTGACCATAGAATATTGTGCCAGATGCAAATGGCACAATCGGGCTGTGTGGTATCTCCAGGAAATCTTACAGACATTTAGCGACCCTGAGAAAAATCTCGTTGCAGAAGTTGCTGTCCGCCCATCATACGACAAGCCTGGTATTTTTGTTATCGAGATTTCTACACAAGATGATGTTAGCAAAATCATATACTGTCGAAGATTGAAAAAATCAGGGCTTCCGCAAACAGAATCATATCACTATGATGGATTCCCAGACTCAAAATTATTAAAAAACCTTATACGAGACAGTCTCTTTCCAGAGCACGGTCTAGGGCATCTGGACGGTAAGGCCGATCTCTTGACTGATTGCATCCCCTGTAGAGAAAATGAGTGAGAAACTGCGTTGACTTTTGAATGCAATATGGGTTCTCCGAATCCTTTACAAACATGCTTTGTGAACAAATTATCGGATAGGATGCTGTTGCAAATGAATTTGTCACTATGCTCAATACAATGTCTTTTTGACATGGAATTCATCTAGAAATGGAATTAAAAAAATGAGTACTTTTAACGCCGGCTTTTGGGGTTTAGTAAGCCGATTATTCCAGGAGGTGAAGCATCCCAAGCACTCCAACTAACTTGATTCTGCCAGATGGTCAAAGGATATACCCCAAGGCTCATAAACCCATACTTTTGTCTTTCCCAATCTTTCGCATGTCTGCACAAATACATGGGCAGGTCTTTTGCTGCAGGGGTTTATTGTCTCACAAGTATTATTACTATGGGATTCGCCTGTGCAGAAGCTGCATGCTCCCTTCTAGTGATCTTGGTTCATGTGCTTCTTTTTAATTAGATATGTGTGCGTTCCAAATGCTTTACCCTCTTTTGTTCGCTTACTCGCCATCAGTGTAGACATCGCTGTCGTCGTCTTTGTCTTCTTCCTCGCCTTCTTCCTCGTCCGTTTCAATGAAATCATCAACAGCGTAGCTGACTTCCTTCTTGCGTCTCCCAGGAGCTTTATCGTTCACAATAATAAGATCATCCAATTCATCTTGGACACTGGGAACACCCTGAGACTTTGCAGTAGAGGTCGAAGGTTTCTTGGCATCATCATCTTCGGATAGAACCACAACATCCTCATCTGAATCAAAAAATGATCTCTTCGACTTCTCTGAGGCTTTCGAATCTGTTGAAGAATTGGTGGGAGGCTTCTTAAAAAAAGTGGGAAGATTATCCTCTGGGGGTGCAGAATCCTTTTTGGAGAAGGGAAGTGTACCTTGTGCTTTCTTCACGTTGCCCTTTGAGGTATCGGCTTTCTTGCTGATGGCTGTAGCAGTCGATGACTTCTTTACAGGCTTCTTTTTCGCGGCTCCATAGTCGTCATCTTTTGCATCAGCTTTGACTCTCCTTCTCTTCTTAGATGCTCTCAGACCGGGGCCACTGGTCAATTTCGAGCGCTCAAACTCATCGTCGTCCATGAATTTTTGCCAACTTTCCAAAAATGCATCCAAATCTTCATTCCACAAATCTTTGGCACTTTTGTTGAACAAGATGTTCAATTCTTGCTCCTTCTCGTCACGCTGCTCTAGCAATTTCTCGTATCTTTCGCGAGTCAATGCCCAAAGTGACATTCCAAGCAAGTAGTCGTAATGTGAATAGATGTTCTCGGGTACATGGACATTTTCCTCCGATTCTATCTGGTTCACACCTTGCTCGTTGATGAGATCCATGTCACCTGTTCCCATCTCTTCCTCCTTCAACGTTTTCTCCGCATCTTCGATGAACAAACAAGAATCATCATCCTTAATTTGTTGGCCCTTTTTATCAAAACGAGTGAACTTCAACAGCCTAAGAAGCTCAACTAAGACTGTTCGTTTCTTGTTGGAAACACTCAATTCTTTGTCAATTATCAACTTGATGAACCTGGCCTGTTCACTCAACTTGACCAACTGATTCTGCAAAGCTTCAGTCATGTGATCCTTACGCTTTTGGTAGTAGAGTAAGCGCACGAAGTAGAAATCTCTCAAAATTTGATTAGGATCATCATACTTTTTTATCCTTCCCTCGGAGTCAAAAGCGACCATATTTGACATTGACACGGTAGATACGAGTTTGAACCTTTCAAGCATCCCTATTTTTCGTGTTTTAGCCATCTCTGCCTCGGTCAATTTGACCACAAAACGGATTCTCGAAGTGTGTTGTTCCTCCATATCTTTAATCCAAGCAGTTTTATCATTCTCAATAGCTTCCAACAAGAAGTTTTTAACATTGTCGGTCCATGTTTTGACTGGAATTTCCGAAATTTCCACAGTCTTCGCATCCATTTGTTCGATAAGACCCTTGATTTTGTATCTTCCGGCGTCGATTTTTTCAATCTCGCCCTCCCATCCTCTATACCATGGCACTAACTCCTCCAACTCTTGTCCTTCCATTAGTCTTCTAATGTTATTGACTAAATCAACAGGGTTGAATGAAGGAATGTTTGTAGACCAGCCAGTGCCAATACCCTCAGCACCATTTACCAAAAGCATAGGAATGACAGGTAGATACCACTCCGGCTCCACTGTTTGCTCGTCGTCTTGAATGTAGGTGTACAACGGATCATCCAAGGGATTGAAAACCTTTCTTGTGATCTCGTTCAATTCTGTGAAAATATATCTTGCAGCGGAGAAGTCTTTACCACCAGCAGCTCGAGTACCAAACCCACCGTTTGGTTTTAACAAATTCATATTATTCGAACCGATGAAGTTCTGCGCCAAGCCAATAATTGTTTGCATTAAAGACTGTTCGCCATGATGATAAGCGGTCTTCTCTCCGATGTAACCAGCCAATTGAGCCACTTTCATTTCGTTGACAAGATTTCTCTTAAAGCATCCAAATAAGACTTTACGTTGGCCAGGCTTGAAACCATCGAGAACTGAAGGAATAGATCTGATGTTGTCCGCCATTGAGAACAAAATGAGCTCCTCATTGATGAAATTACTGATGGGAATCACTTTCATTTCAGAATCAAGATGAGTACCTGGTTGGAAGCCTTGTAACCACTCCTTTCTATCATCGGCTTTCTTTTTGGAAAAAGCTAACTCTATCAAGTTCGGGTCTTGTTCTTGAAGAGCATGAAATTCTTTCAAGTGACTATCCAAACGCGAGAAATATTCTCTTGCTTCCGCGGGCGTAGATGTACCCAAACCCTTGTAGTATTTATGGGACCACCGAACGTTTTGGCCTTCTGTGTCTCTCCAAGACTCAAATTCCGGCATCGAATAGAACGAAATTTTTTGCAGGTCCTGGCGGCCTCTTCCCTTGATAGTGACCTTGACAATTGGGGTAATGAACTCAAGCAAAAATCCTGGAATGCTAAGAAGACCAGGAAAACTCGATTCGAAAAAATTGATGAGCAATCCTTTGATGTGCGAGCCATCGTGATCTTGATCAGTCATAATCATAACATGGCCATACCTCAACTCTTTGACATTGTCAATCGTGTAGTGCTTTTTGTGTTGTAAACCAATGATTTTCTTCAAAGCCGTGATCTCTGCGTTCTTAGCAATCTGGTCAGCAGATGCATCACGCACGTTCAACAACTTACCACGAAGAGGAAAACAACCGTAGTAATCTCTTCCAACAACAGAAAAGCCTGCGACTGCCAAGGACTTAGCAGAGTCACCTTCTGTCAAAATCAATGTACAGTTGCACCCCTCCTTGGTTCCAGCCTTATTGGCGTCCACCAATTTGACCTGGCCCTTAATTCTCGTCTTTCTTCTTCCATCCTCTTTCTGTAAAGCCTTATCTTCGTTTGCGTCGACAATACTCCTAATGGTGTCAATGATACTAGTTTTCATTATTTTCTTGATGAACTGGTCAGTGATTGTCACCTTGTCCTTTTGCTTGGTGGCAAACTGACTTGCTCTGGTAGTGAGTTGTTCCTTTGTCTGCGAAGTGAAAGCAGGGTTTTCGATAAGACTGTTGATGAAAATGAACATGTTGCTTTTGATCTGAGGCGCTTTGATCATCAATTTTTTTTTTCCTTTTTCCTTCTTGTTCAACTCATCCATCAATTTGTCAATAATCTGATCGGATACGTATTTAACGTGTGTTCCGCCTGCTGTCGTCGCGATCGAGTTCACGAAACTCACCTGATTAAAGGTACCATCACTCACGGCAAAAGCTACCTCCCAACGGTCATTAATCACCTCATGAACTATGGAAGTGTAGTTGTTGGCTTCCTGTTCGATACTTAAGCTTGGGCTTCTCTCATTTATTGCCTTGACATACATCTCCACATATCCCTTGAAGCTCTTTACTGGGAGTTTTTTCTCATTCAAATAAATGTTGCAATCTCGAACAGTACCACACAAATCGTATACTCTTCTGCGCAAAACACAAAGAATGTCTTCATCGAGAATTTCCATATGAAACTTAGCGAGGTCAGGCTTGAATGTGACCTTAGTATATTCACGCTTATTCTTCACCTTGGTGATTTGCGGCTTAGACACTTTCAGCATATTCTGAGTCCATGTTTGCTTATAAAGTTGACCTGTAGTTTGGTCTGATGTCTCGAGCTCAAACTCTGTCGAAAATATGTTACAGAGCTTGGCACCGAATCCATTTCTTCCACCGACGACTTTCTTCTGGTCATCGTCGTAATTAGAAGACGTAAGTAAGTTTCCAAAAATCATCTCTGGAATCCAGATATTTTCCTTGTCATGGATCTCCACAGGAATACCTTTACCGTCATTCATGACCAGAATAGTGTTTGCTGCGGCATCTATTTCTACCTTGATGTTCTTCATGGATTTGTCTCTGATTTTGTTATCGGCAGCATTGACCAAGATTTCATCAAAGATCTTGTATAAGCCAGGTACAATGGTCACTTTCTTGAACATCATCAGCTCGGACGCGTCATCAAAGCACCACATCTCAACTTCATTTTTCTCGACAGATCCGATATATGTATCTGGTCTTTTCAAAATATGTTCCAATTGCGAAAGCTTTTGGTACTGGTTTGAGGCATTACCACCGTTTCTTGAAGCAGGCGTTCCACTTTCAGAAGACGCGTTGCTGCTCGAGGATCCAGCCGATCTGGCCGTTTTTTTTGTTGGCCGGGTCACCTCCTCCACGCCAGATGAGTAATCATTATCTGAGTAATCTGACATGTTACCACGGAGATCTATGTTAGATTGAGCACGCGTTGTTTTTGTTGTTGTTGTTTTTTTACTTTGAACCTGAGATTTATGGGCCTGGAGGGACTGGTGCAATTTTCGTGTTTTGATCGAGCCTATGCGATGTGTGTACGCGAATTTCCTAGAAAGGCAAATACTTATCTGCCGGGCCCAGAACTGTTGTGCGCAACGTCTGCTGATAAACATGTTTAGTCCTGGTCCAAGGTATCTTCGGACAGAGCCAAAAAGAAAGAGTTTGACGGCAAATCAGTGGGAGTACATAAACTAAGTATGATACGGTTTGTAAAAAGAAAAACCTTATGTCTCGTAAATGAGTGTATCCGGTGCTGAAACTGCTTCAAAGCCGTCTTAGCTTGGTTATTGTTACACGATGCGAAATATAAAGATGAAAATTCATGGCAGTGTGTGGCGGGTAACCCTTACTACAACGCCATGATGAAACTGGATGCCATTCTCAGGCAAATTAATATGCTATATTTAGATGCAGTATCTAGTGAAACAGAAGAGTGATGAGGGTGTACCATGGCTAACAACACAGCTCCCAGTGATGCAGAACTCTAGGCATACAATTAAACCTTTTAGTGTGCAACTGGAGGTTATTGGAAACACTAACTGTATAAGCTATTTATAACCCCTTACGAACAAACCGGCGTCAATTTGGGATACCATCATCTTGCGCTTGTGTTCTGCTCAAATGATCCCGCAAGCAGTATGAGAAAATAATTCCCCAAGACATAGAATTTGTTGCTGATTGCAGATTTCGGCTTCAGAACTCGATACATGCAACAAATTTTGCATTGTTCGACGCTTGAAGTTAGTTTCACTCGTCGACCTAGATCTCGATTGGTCCTCATCTTTGAAACGGATCCTACACCTACCCCAGACAGTCCACCAGAAACCTATCCCGAATAGTGGATGTTGTGTCAATCTAGCAGTGGAGTTCCGTAGTTGGCATATGGCCATAATAAAAATTATGTCTGTAGGGGAGTTTTATATGCCGTTATTTTTCCCAGATATTTCTGATTATAGTCTTCGAGTTTGTATCATCCTTTAAAAGCTCAAAGAAAAAACTTAAAGCTTGACACACAAGAATGTCTGATTTTATGCTCAATTGCTCTTTGGCGGGAATTATGGTTCGTGGCTCATGCTCTGGCACTTCAAAAACATCATCGTGACCCACCAGGCTCATGTCCCTTACTTCCGCCTCTTCTTACCTTTAGTAAGTTGTGCTTGAATTTTAGCAAACTCTTCGTCGTCGGGGACGCTTCGTTTCTTACCCTTGGAGCGTCCATATTTTGCTTCTAAGGACAGGATCAAATCATCCATGCGACCGCTGCTATTTTTCTGAATCATTGCCTTTAGATCATTTTCACCACTTGCCTTCTTCTGGCCGATGATCTTTGCTAATTCGGCAGCCTCCTGTGCCTCTTTAGCCATCTTCTTCAACACCTGTTTGACTTTCGTTTTGCGCGATTTTTTGTACTTGTTCCATGTGAGTTGAATGGTCTTATCCATAGCAATCTCATCATTAGACACAGCTTTATCGATCATGTCGAACACACGGTTTTCCAGCGCCTCGTCAAACTCTAAATGCGGAATCACCTCGAATAGCCGGAGAAAATCACCTTCGTAGTATACAAAATTGTGCAATATATCATCCTTTTCTTCCAAAGACTTCTGGTATTTTTCTCTATCCTCATCGATCATATCTATAGTGATTTTCTCCGTCATGTTCTGGAAGTACTCTTTCCAGTCGAAGTCACCAGCAGAAAAATCTGAAGAGTTGCCATACGAGCCCGTCGTGTCATAGATCTTACGCTTCTGGGGATCTGATAGCACACTATATGCCAACTGGATTTTTGGAAAATAATCCTTGTCCTCGTTCGTTTCAAGCTGCTGGATTTTATCTGGATGGTACTGTAGCGAAAGCTTCTTGTATGCCTTTTTTATCTCCACAGGCGAGGCAGTGGTACTCACGCAGAGCGTCTTGTAAAGATCGAATTCCATTGTCATCGACCGAGATAATATAGCTTTTATTTGTGAGTGGAGCTCCCAAAGATTAGTCGGAGAACTGGATCGAAGCTTTTAAATTTCTCAGTCCAGTGCCTCAGACGTGATTCATGTCTTCGCGTCTGCATTTTGTGTGGAGCATTCGCGCGCCACTAACCATGCAGAACACCAAGATGAAGCGTGCCAATAGAAATCAGAGAAGGCGAGAAGCATCCTTGTTTATGATATACAGACGGATTGTGCTTGGAATAAAATTTAGCTATTTTGGATTTGTTTCTTTTTCTGGGCGGAGCTGACGTCTCCCTATAAGCAGGCGAAGTCCTCACAGCTTGCTCATTTCTTTAACTCATTAATTGACTCACTGATAGCCTTCGAAACCTTGCCCACGTGACCTTCGTAGACAGAGTATCCCATGTGGCCAACACGGAAGTATCTACCGACCAAGGCCTTGTGAATACCTCCGGCCACAGTAAAGCCTTTTGTGGCCAATTTTGCCAATAACTCTGGTCCGTCCACGCCCTCCGGAAAGTATACGGCAGTGAGCCCGTGAGCGGCAACATCCCTCTTGACAGGCAAGATCTTCATGCCCAACTTCTCCATTTCATCTTTGAATTGACTGGAGACTTTCTCGTGCTTTGAGAATCTGTCCTCCAAGGTCTCGGAAAGGATTTCGTCCAACGACACTTTCAAGGCGGTGATAGTCTGCACAGCTGGGGTGGCAAAATACGCACCAGAGCCAGACTCGTACGCCTTCATGATAGGAGTCCATCTCTTCAAAGAAGCAAAGAAAGTCGACTCTTTTTCCCTCGCCAAGGCTTTTTCAACCGCTCTGGAAGAGGCGTAGAAGATGGACAAGCCCGCTGGAACGCCAAGCGCCTTTTGAGAAGCCGTCAAGGCGAAGTCCACGCCCCACTTGTCGAATTCCATATCCTCCACACCAATAGAGCACACACCGTCTACTATAATCAAGGTCTCTGGAGAGATCTTGCGGACAACCTCGGCAATTGCACCCACATCGGACACGACAGAAGTGGAAGTATCCACGTGGGTGATTGTGATGGCAGCATACTTTTCTTTTTTCAATTGAGCTTCGATCTGGTCAAGTGGAACCACGTCTCCCACTGGAGCAGTGATGACGTCGACGTCTGCGTCGTAAACCTTCAAGCAGTCAGCAAACGAGTCAGAAAAGAAGCCCGTCAGCAAGACAAGCACCTTTTCATTTTTCTCAATCAAATTGGCAGCAGCAACGTCCCAACCCAACGTACCCGAGCCGGCAAGAACGTATGGCTGGGAATTGGCGTCAGAAGACTTGAACAACTTTCTCAAGTTCTGCAACACGGCCTGAAAAGTCTTCACAAATTCGGGAGACGTGTGTGCCTGTGAAGGCGTTGCCATGGCATACAAGACAGGGTCCGAAAACTCAATGGGACCGGGAATCATGGTGAGCTTGTGCTCAGGTTGCTTGTAAGGGACACTCATTGTGGAAGAGAGTCTGGAAAACTGGATCAAAAATGGATGGATCTGTTTGGAAGTTGGGGCTCGCTGGTATATTTGCGAACTCAATTTCAGTGTTTGTTTAAAAAAAATGTTTTTGAGCATACAATGGGAAATCTATATTGAGGCTCGCCGAATTAATGGGACGACAAGACAGGTGGGTCCGATAAATAATTTGTGGAGAAGCCGGGCCGGGTGTGCACACAGCTCGCTATCAACCGCAACGGAGGATAGGCCGCGGCATTTCATACCTCATTGGGAACGGAAACGTCGGGCCGCGCGGATTTCTCCGGCGACCCGGCAAATCGTGCCCAGGCAAAGTCTGTTATCAGGACGGAAAATTGGTGTTGACGACACTGTAAGTTGCAAACTGAACTGCATTTTCTTATAAACTGAGACACATATATAGGCATCGTAGATTAAATACAGGAGTCAATCCTCTTTCGGGCCCTCTCTATCACGGAGGTAAAAGGAGAGCTTTCCTGATGCCACGGTTTTTAAAGTTACAGGGACAGTTTTGGCCCCAGTGTTTCTCAAATTTTCATGCTGAAGATCATGAGAAACACTTCTCACGTGAGCTCCCGCTTACTATTTTCTTGTCCAGGCACGTGTGGCTGTATCATCCGTCTTACTCTGTATTATAGCTGGTGCTTGAGTTGGAGTCTGGTGCTGAACATTCCTTATTTCGGGCAATTTTCGAGTGCAAAATAAATATGCATTACTGTGACTTCGAAAGCCGGGCATTGATTTCATTTGTCACCACGTTCGAGCACAACTTTCAAAATTAGTATTTTATAAGTACACATTTAAAATCAGTATCCGACCAAATTCATATTCAGTTGACAAGCACAAGCTGAATGCGCCCAAAGAATTTGACTACCCCCTTTTTAAAGAAATTTTATCTCATATTTCAGATGCAATAGTATGTTGGCAATAATACATTTAAAACCGGCGCATGGTTCTAGTGCGCAGGCTCCATCATGTCGTAGAGATTTCCGCAGAGATCTTTTGGCTGTTGGTCCGAAACCCCTCAGTAGCAGCAAAACTGGCATATCCTCATGGAAGATCCCAAAGGAGTCGTGTAGGGTTTTCCTCGCAACCAGAAGGTCTGTTATACTCAAGATTGTGTTCGCTATCGAAGCTCATGACGCGCTTTTGTTCTTCACGCAATGTACGCACTCTCTAAACATCTCGCATCAGTAAGAACCCAAAATTACCCCATGCTACCAAAGTTCTCCCTCAGAGCCCATAAAGCGCCACTCACTTGCCTAACGTGCCATCAGGATAAACTTGTATCGTCAGACCGCGATGGATTTATCATAATCTGGAACCTTACCTCGCGAAGGCCCATGGCACTATGGAGGGCTCATGATGGCCATATTCTCACGTTGAAACTGTCGCCAATGGGCCTCATTTCCCACGGAAGAGACTCTATGATAAGGATCTGGGACTTGAGCCTGGAATATTTGAAGACATGCTCAGAAAACATGTCGGACATCGCAGCATTAGGTGCTAAGTTAAACCCACTGCTCCCTCAGCCGATACATGCTGAAATCCCAGTGAATGCTCTCAACTTTTGCAACGTAGACTTCTGTGATGGAATGATGATAACACCAGCAACTGTTGACTCGGATAACTTTGATATATACGAGGTGAGCGATCCATTTGGCCTGTTCAATTTCAAGAGAGTGCTCCAGAATATTTCTCCCCTGAGCCTCCTGCGAAGCGAACATCTTATAGAGGAAATTGGGGCCTCCCAGCATCAAGACAAACGGGGAGGAAATGGAGTAATCATGCGTACATTGTTTGTGGAGCGAAGTCTTTTTTTCGTGGGCTACGAGTCAGGTGCCATCTATGGCTTTTCGATAGAACAAAATAACCATGATAAGGCCTCCGTAAAAGAGCGTTCCATTATCTTCAAAGACTGTAACCTCTCGATTGTGTTCAGCCTGCACGAACACAATCCCCTGCCTATATTATCATTGGTGCTAAACTCAGCAACCTCAGAGCTATATACTGGATCTGCCTCCAAAAAGCTCATTTGCTACAACGTCAGGAATTTGCTAGACATAAAATTCAAGCAAGATGAGAATACCTCAAATTTCACACCGCACAACCTCAGGCATTATGGTATTCAGTGTATACAGATTACAAACAAAATGATATTGACTGGGTTCTGGGATGGGGTTATAAAGGGGTTCACGAATGATTTCGAGGAAGCTACACGCTTAGAACGAAAAGAAGAATCAATAAGACCAGAGCACGACGGCGAAATTTCGAAGCCGGCAAAGAAATCTATATGTATGGAGATTTGGGCTCCTTGTTTTCAGAATTCGAGTGTTTCGTGTTTCAATGGCCGGAAAAATACACTTCGGAGAGCTGCCACAGGCAAAGATACACTTTTATTTGTCGGTTACGGTGACGGACTTATAACTGCTTTCAAGGGAATCAATTGAATATCTATAAAAGGAGCGTTGTGATGAAGTTCTAATCTTTGTAGTCAACCCTGATGTGTTTCTTCAACTCGAGCGGGCAGGTGTTGTTCCCCGGCCCCCACATTGTAGTTGTTATTGTTCCCCCCGTAGAACAGTTTGCGTTTACTGTTTCTTCTTTGATTGTTTGTGTTCGCATTTTGGGTGCTCAAGTGGTTGTGTCCACCACTGCTACTGGCCCTGGATTGCGTCGTACTTGGAGCACGTTGAGGGTTGTTTTGCAGACCACTCAGATATTGTCTTCCCACAGAGCTGCTCCTCAGATTCAGACCATGTCCTTGCCCATATGAGCTGTTTCTCTTCAGCAGCTGACGATGTAAATTGGGGTTGCCACTATCAGTAGAGCGTGTTTGTTGACTTCTAGAGCCCCCGCGCTGTTTGGGTAGAATTTCCGAACCCTCATGTAAGCTGGCTTCTGGGGAAAATCTCATCGAGTTACGATTTTTCCTCTTTATCAGCTGTGAAGAGGCTCGGGAACCCAGGCGCTCTTGAGGAGGCTTTACTTCGATATCATAAAAACTGGTTTCTAACGAGACGGCCGACTCTCGAATCAAATCGTCCAAGTCGATCAATGTCTCTGAACGTTCCGTCACCATGTCGAAGATATCGGGATGTTTGTGCCTGAGAACATTGATGATATCAACATTATCCAGAAGAATGGACTTGCATTCCTCACCATGAGTCTTCGCGACCTTGGCCAAAAGAGAAAGCAAGCCTAGAATCGATTTGTTGCGGTCGACAAGCATGTTATCCATTGATGTCCTTTTCAAATTGAGCCCCTCCAAAAGTGCATCTACATCTTTGTCGTTTCCCTCAAGCTTCTCCATGAGATCTCTCATGTCACGTATAGAGTCCAGTCTGTATGTTTCCAACTGGTTTGTCAATTTGTTCAATTCATCTTGATAGTGGCGCTTGTACTCGGTCTGCGAGGCCATTAGGGCGTCATACGAAATCTTGAGGCGTTCATGTTCGGCTGTGGATGACGCAGAAGATTCTTGGAGATTTTCGCAGCGGATTTTGTAGTTTTTCACCGACTGCTTGAGAGACTCAGACTCCAGGCTCAAATCATCAAACTCGGATTCCAAGTCGACAATTCGGCGTTCCTTGCGCTTCAACAAAGCATTCACCATGTCATTTTCATGCTTACAGTTTGCCAACTGGTCCACTAGTGAGTCATTTTTGGAGGCCAAAATCGTTGATTTTTTTTTGTAGTCTCCACAAGACAAGCGGAGGACTTCTAATTCATGCTTCAAGTCGTCGATTTGCGAGTGAAGTGAGTCAATCACCCGCGAGGTGGACTGTTGCTTTCTGGGGCTATCCTCCATGACTGAAGCCGCTTAATTAAGATATATGTGGTTTCACTTCGTCTGTCAATCACTTGGTGGCAGCTTAAACAAAGTGATCAACAAAGCGTAAGAATACGTGGCTGGGAAAAGAGCTTTAAAAGAGTCGTAAACTGACCTTTTTCTAGTTTATTTTTCCAAGGGCCCAGTATTCTTCCAACGAAGCAGGCGGAGAATATCTTCACAAAAGCCGTATGCTGTAGGAAAGAATTACCTGTATGCTACCCAAAGTGTTCTTCGAGTGTATAAAAGGCAGCCGAGGTGAAACACCCGTACACTGCTAACGCCGAGTTTATAATCGTCCGGCTGCACTCTTGGAACAGAGTTGTAGAGAGGGCCAAAATGAGATGATCATTTTGATACTCTTCGGAAAGAAAAGAGCTCTCTTTACATGTATGTAGAATTTGTGGAGCATCGATATGAGAAACATGTCTATTGACATATGTGTGGGTGGTGTGTAGGCGCACGCGACACTTACCAGCCGGGACAGAAAATGGAGTGTAATCTTTCGACTCTCAGAGTGCATGCAAAGTGCCATATTGGTCGTTCAATACCAATCCCACACCTGGCTCACGCCCTTCAATTTTCTCGACCGCGATAAAATAGGTCTTATTATAAGTGACACGATTTTGCGTGGCGCGCCAAGTGTTTACACGTGTGGCCTGACCTAGCTCAAGATGGCTTCTCAGTCACATTAACAAAGCACAATTTGAAGTGTAACCTTTCAATTTTGCTCACGACAATAAAAGTACTCGCGATTTGACTACATATGCTCTGAGACTCGGCCCCAACGTGTCTTACTTTGAAGCGAAGGAAAATTAATTTAAAGACCATAGCTTTATACAAAAAAAATGTGTTTAGTGTCTTATTTTGCTCTTTGAAAAAAAGAAGCCTGCTGCCAGCAGAGTGCAAAGCCTTGCTTTTTGAAAAGAAGAAGCCTGCTGCCAGCAGAGTTCAAAGCCTGGATGATTTTCGCAATTCGGGTCTGCAAGGCCTGATATATAAACGAGGTCATGAAATTGTTTCTGCGGCCATTTCACCAACTAAAAATACGACAAAGGTTGGCGACATTCACGTTATACAAGACTATTAACTAGTGGATTATTAGATGAATCTTCCAAAAGAAAAATGTCCCAGGGCCTCAGACTTTTTGGCTGACAGATTAGCTCTCGATCGGTCAGAGTGACCCGAAAAGACTCTATTCCTACCGAGGTAGCTCGATTGAGCATGTTTAGGCGCTAGACCGGCATACCGGTCATTCGGTCCCTGGAAACGGAGAGAGGGCAGGGCGCCCGTCAGTGACGCGGAAGTAGCCCAATTAGGAGAAAATCCGTATTTTTCTATTGGTGCTACCGTCTTTTTTTCGGGCGCACAGGGTCTAGGTGCACACCAGAAAGTTTAGTAATCTTAGTAAAGCCAGTCGTCAAGATACTAAGATAGCCCCACGAAATTATAATTGCCAAGCCACGAAGACAGCCCCACGAAATTTTATCTGTATCCAGCCATGTGTGAAGTAATTGGCGAGGAAATAGAAGTACTCCTCAGTCATCATGTGGTTCATGATCTGATTGTCCTTAGAATCACACATTTTTAACGAATGAAGCAACAGGACTGTATGCGGCCAGAGTGCAGTGATTCTTCGCGGCGTCGCAGATGGATAACAAAGCAGGTTGAAAAGGCCAGGACCCTCAAATCGCAAATGCCCTCTATTCTCGTGATATCTTTGCTCAGAACACAAAAAAGTCTGGCCTTGAAACTAATTTGCGAAGCCATTTATTATGCTCGTTTGATACGGTGAAACCAAATATTTTACGAATTGAGCTTCCAATATGGCAAGACTGTTGAACCTTACGAGTCACGCGTAGATGCCGCTTACAGTATCGCATTAGTAAAACCAGTATTTTTGGCGAGGTGCGCGAGGACAGGCATATGAACCTGCACTCCGAACATATTGCTGTTTCCATCGTATTTATCCGCAAACGATGAAGCGATGACCACTGGTATTTAAAACCCCTGGCATCCCTTGCCTTCAAACTTTCTTTATTTTTCAAGGAGGTTACGATTTCAATCATTTCCGGCTTTTAATACCCTGACACGAGCTGACAAAATTTGTGTGCTATAAGCCTGTGTATTGAAGAGGCATATTCACCCTTATTATCAAATTTGCCACTGTGAGCCCGAATATGGCGAACACTGTCAGCGAAATTAAGTCTGTCACAAACGCAACTGATGTTGCGGCATCCGACTCGACCGGAACTCACGACTCCCAGATGACTCCTGCGGGCTCTGTCGCAGATTATGTCGTTAGCCCAAACTCGGCCAATTTTTTGAGTCAGGTCGAGACATTATCCCGCAGGATGTCCCGGAAATCTACCAGATCTGTTTACGATGGTGATTTGGAGGTGAATACTGATGATTTTGAGTTGCTGAAACTTTATAAAACCTTTCTTTACCATGCTGAACAAGAGGGTCTCATTCTTCGTGAATTGGGTGTGTCTTTTGAGAACTTGTCTGTCTATGGAAAAGACCAAACTTACACATACTTGCAGACCATGTCAGATGTTTTGAAAGGACCATATGGAGCCATCCGCTCTGCAAAGGAGGCCAAGAAAATTTCAGATCGCGCCATCTTGGACAGTTTTGACGGACTTGTCAAGAGTGGTGAGATGCTCTTGGTCTTAGGAAGACCAGGTTCTGGGTGCTCCACATTTTTGAAGACAATCAGTAACACCGACACAGAGATGTATACAGGCCTTGAGGGCGAAATTGTATACGACGGTATTGAACGGGACGAAATGTGGAAACATTTCTCTTCAGACTTGATCTACAACCCAGAGTTGGATGTGCACTTTCCTCATTTGACGGTCAAGCAAACTTTGGACTTTGCGCTTGCTTGCAAGACTCCAAATAAGAGGGTTAACGATAAATCCGTTCAAGAGCACATTGACTATAACAGGGACTTGTTGGCGACTGTTTTTGGGTTGAGACACACATACAGCACCAAAGTAGGAAATGACTACGTACGTGGTGTTTCTGGTGGCGAGAGGAAAAGAGTTTCGATTGCCGAGGCTTTGGCCTGCGCAGGAAAGATTTATTGCTGGGATAACGCCACTCGCGGTCTTGACGCTTCCACTGCATTGGAATATGCTCAAGCTATCAGGGTATCGACAAACTTGTTGAAGAAAACAGCATTTGTCACGATTTACCAGGCTGGTGAAAAAATTTACGAGACATTTGACAAAGTCACCGTTTTGTATAACGGAAAGCAAGTATACTTTGGACCTGTGACAGAGGCGAAGGCCTACTTCGAGAGAATGGGTTTTGAGTGTCCACCCCGACAAACGACTGCCGAATTCTTGACTGCTGTCACGGACCCGGCCGGAAGGTTCCCTTTCAAGGGAATGGAAGACAAAGTGCCGCAAACACCTGAAGAATTTGGCAACTACTGGAAAAACTCTCCTGAATACAGCAGACTTCAGCAAGATATCAAGAAATACAAGCAGCAATTTTCTACTGAAGAAACGAAGGCTGCTTTGCTTGAGTCTATCAAGCAGGAGAAGCAAAAGTACCAAAGAGTTGGCTCCAAATACACTGCAAACATCTTCCAACAGCTCAAGTATAACTTGAAGAGGTCTTTTCAAAACATTGTTGGTGATAGTGCGTTCACTGTGATTCAGGTCGCCGCTGCTATTTCACAAGCCCTCATCATAGGGTCACTATATTATAACACACCTGAAACTGTTAATGGAGCTTTCTCGAGGGGTGGTGTCATTTTCTTCTCAGTGTTATACATGTCTTTATCTGGGATGGCAGAGATTTCGAACGCTTTCGGTGCTATACCCATACTCATGAAGCAAAGAAACTATAAGCTCTATCACCCTGCTGCATTCGCCTTGGCCGATTCTGTTTCCTTCATCCCCGTTTCTGTCCTCACCAATATTGCATTTTCCTTGATACTTTATTTTTTGGCTAATTTGAAAAGAGAAGCAGGAAAATTTTTCACCTTTGTTCTTTTTACCAATTTGGTTTCCCTTGCGATGAATTATTTATTCAAGGCAACTGCTGCTTGGAACAAGAGTATCGCGGGTGCCAACGCCATAGGAGGTGTCTTTATTTTGGCCTCGTTGATGTATTCATCCTATATGATTCAAAGACCATCAATGCATCCTTGGTTCAAATGGATCTCATACATCAACCCTGTTCTTTACGCCTTTGAAGCCATGCTTGCCACCGAATTTCATGGAAGGAAAATGCCTTGCGATGCTTCCAGATTGACGCCGAGCGGACCCGGGTACTCTTCGACTAATAACACTGTGTGTGCTTTTGTCGGGTCCGTAAAAGACCAAACTTGGGTAGACGGAGACCGGTACATCAAGTTGTCATATGAGTATTCATTCTCACACGTATGGCGTAACTTCGGTATTCTTATTGGTTTTATCATCTTCTTCATCGGTGTTGGTGCTCTTGGATTTGAGGTAGTACGTCCGATAAACGGTGGTATCGATAGACTTTTCTTTTTGAGAGGTAAGAAATCCACCCAAATAGTTATGTCAGGAGAAGGAGCAATGGAGGATGAAGAATCTGGACCCGCCACGAGTGCCAACTTGGAAAAATCGAATACTTCTCCTGCAGAAATTCTCGATGACTTGTCTCTGAAAGATATTTTCGTTTGGAAAGACGTCAACTATGTGATCCCCTACGAGGGCAGTGAAAGAAAACTCTTGGATTCTGTTTCGGGGTTCTGCTTGCCAGGTGCCTTAACGGCATTGATGGGTGAATCTGGAGCAGGTAAGACTACGTTGTTGAACACTTTGGCTCAGAGAATCGATATGGGTGTGATTACGGGCGACATGCTAGTGAATGGAAAGCATTTGGACTCTACTTTTGTACGCAGAACTGGATATGTACAACAGCAGGATATTCACATGGCTGAGTCCACTGTGAGAGAGTCGCTTCAATTTGCTGCTAGAATGAGAAGACCCAAGTCCATTCCAGATGCTGAAAAATTGGATTACGTTGAGCAGATAATCAAGGTCCTTGACATGGAAGCTTATGCGGATGCCATAATCGGCTCCCCTGGTTCGGGTCTTAACGTGGAACAGCGCAAGAAATTGACTATTGGTGTTGAGCTTGTTGCGAAACCTTCGCTTTTGCTTTTCTTGGATGAGCCTACTTCAGGCTTGGACTCTCAATCTGCTTTGTCAATTGTTCAATTGCTTAGAACCTTGGCCAACGCGGGCCAAGCCATCTTGTGTACCATTCATCAGCCTTCTTCTACTTTGTTTGAAGAATTTGACCGATTGTTGCTCTTGAGAAAAGGAGGACAGACTGTTTACTTTGGTGACATTGGTGAGCACTCCAAAGACATCACCACATACTTTGAGAGCCATGGCGCAAGAAAGTGTTCCTCTGCTGAAAATCCTGCTGAGTATATCCTTGAAGTGATTGGCGCTGGTGCGACAGCTGCCAGTGAAAAGAACTGGTTCGACGTATGGCAATCATCTACAGAGAGGATCAAAGCCGAGGAGAGAATCGATGAGCTCATCGCAGCAGGAAGTTCTAGAGCTCCAATGACAAAGGACGACCCATTAAACAGCAAGGAACTTAAACTGAAATATGCTGCCAGTGTTTCTGCGGAGATGAAATATGTGACTTGGAGAACTGCATTGGCCTTCTGGAGAAACCCGGAGTACATTATGGCTAAGAATATGTTAATGTTGATTAATGGTTTGTTCATCGGTTTCACATTCTATGATTTGAAGCACACCACAACAGGCATGCAAAACGGATTGTTCTGTGGGTTTTTGTCTATGGTGGTCTCAGCTCCTTTGATCAATCAAATTCAAGCTCAGGCTTTGGATATCAGAGAGACGTACGAAGGAAGGGAGAAAATGTCAAACACATACCGTTGGTGGGTTATGGTACTTTCAGAATTTTTGAATGAAGTCCCATACACCGTTTTTGCTGCCACATTGTTGTACGTGCCATTGTTTTTTGCAACCAAGGCTGATACAGATGCGTCACACGCTGGTGTATTCTTTCTTTCATATGCGATTTTCTTGGAGCTCTTCAACATATCATTCGGTTTGATGTTGGCATATTTTGCACCTGATGTACAGTCCGCTGCTGTATTGGTATCCTTTTTTTACAGTTTCATTGTCTCCTTTTCTGGTGTTGTGCAGCCAGTCTCCCTCATGCCTGGATTCTGGACGTTCATGTACAAAGTGAGTCCATACACTTACATTATTCAGAACTTGGTTCTGTCTATTTTACACGGAAGAGTTGTGTCCTGCTCAAGTACTGAATTCTCTGTCTTTGATCCACCCAGTGGTCAAACTTGTGGCGAATATATGAAGGATTATCTTGAGACTGCGACAGGTTACCTCAGAGACGAAAATGCAACGTCCGATTGTGGATACTGCCCTTACTCGAATGCTGATCAATATCTTGCTACCGTTGGTATCAAATACAGCTATGTGTGGAGAAACATTGGCTTTTTCTGCGCTTACACCATTTTCAACCTTTGCGCCTGTCTTTTGTTGTATAAATTTGTCAGATTGACGAAGTACAATTTCTCCCTCTCATTTTTGAAGAATAAGAAGAAATGAGCGCAACCGGAATCAATCAGAAATTCGAATGTACATAGTTTTTAAGCCATATGCGATGATTTGTATTTTTTTTCCAAGAAACATAATATTATAGGGTGTCATTGTAGGGGTGTAAAACCCCACCGCTAACGAAAAACTGTAGAAAAAACCTAAAATAGATTGCAATATTGGCTCAGGTGAGAAGGCGCGAGCACCAATTCACGAACTCTCCCGAAGAGAATGTGACTACTAAATGCCATCGTCCCATAGAATATGTTTTCCTGAGGGCTCGTGACCATAGTTCATTTGACAAGGCGGCAAGACGTGCATTTGTCTTTGCCTCCTGGTCCCTAAGCAAATAAACCCTGCGAACGACTTTAACAAACCAGTTAAGGTTTCTTAAATTTTCAAAGGAAGAATTCAAAGAGCTAGCATCTCCTTTAAGTGTATTGGAGCTTGAAAGCTGGTCTTTTGCCACCAGTGCACAATCTCACACTCATTGTAGAGGTAGGTTGACTTCTGCTCGCCATAGCAGCGTTTCAAACACAACCTAAAGTCGAATCGTGACTTCTTAAATTCATCATCATGAAAGGGAACATAGGAATCATGATTGAATAGATTGCTGGCGGTCGGATACTTTTGTACCGCCATTCTTGTTTGTTTAATTCTTTTCGTAATTTTCTCCAGCGTTTCATCGCCATTTTTTCTTTTTTTTTTTGGAAGATTCATCTGATCAAAGGAGCAAAACATATATAAAAAGCCTTCAAACAGCTCTAAGATTCGTACCAAGTGTCTTAGCTCGGCCCGTCCCCTTCCGTTAGTCACGGCCTGGACGGTCCTCATGGCACGTATCTGTTTACGTATTGGATATTACGTCATCGACTCCTAGGATAGGTCTCCTGTAGTAGTCGCTTCAACTCAGATGGTTGTAGCGGATTTAAGGAGCCCACTTCCTGCAACATCAGCAATACTAGAAAACTTTTAGTCATTAAGATTGGAAGATACCTGTAGATCAAGAAAGAGTCCTCCAAATGATGCATAGGCTGAAATATAACTTAAACATAGTAAATATGATTTTTCAATGCCGATACGAAACTCAACAAGGTCCCTTGGCCCAGTTGGTTAAGGCGTGGTGCTAATAACGCCAAGATCAGCAGTTCGATCCTGCTAGGGACCATTCTGGGCGTGTGGCGCAGTTGGTAGCGCGTTCCCTTAGCATGGGAAAGGTCTCCGGTTCAAATCCGGACTCGTCCAAAATGTTTTTTTAACCTTGGCAAGAGGAACGGAAATCTTTTGTCTTCGTTCCTTGCCTGGTGATTTTTTATGGATGGAGAAAAATGCTTTCCAGTGCCGCTACCCGCAAAGGGGGTACGTAATTGTTAGCTCTCTAATCTGTCAATACGTTCTGTTTTTGTTCCTTAATCAGATAAATTTTCCAAAAGATGGGCGAATGTGTAGTTTCGTACTAAATTCGTTTTTGAGAGTTCGCTGAAGCCTTTTCAATGGTGCGTTCATGACTCGTATGATTTATCTAGCGAAAGAGTGAGAAGTAATTGTTATAAATGATGAGCTGTTTAAAGGGTTTTTATATATGTATTAATTATATAGTTTTGCTCCTTTCATCAGATGAAAAAAGGAGAATATGTTCGACCTTGCCGATCTGGAATGATATTCAGTTCTTTGCTCCTGGATGGCAAGGACCTTCAACGTTTCCCCTCTAGATTAATCCAACAGAAATGAAAAGACCCTGGATCCCTAAGTCTCAAAGCGACAATACTAATCGACTCTCACAAAAAATGAGGACTGTCTGTATAAAATACAAATGAGAAAGTTTGTTGAATTGCGGAAAAGAACAGATCGGAAAGGACGTATAACTTCTTCACTGTAAAATCAAACTGAGTATGGTTTCCTACACTCGGTGTCATTATGAACAAAGCCATACCAGTATACATAGTTTCGTACGTAAAAGGATAGTCTTTTGGTAGTCCTTTTGAAAAAAGAAGCTTGTGGCTGCCGGGAGCAATGCCGTTCTGAAGATTTTTCGTGAGAGACACGAAGAAAATATGATATTAGGAAGTGCAATCACTTCATACAAAAAAAAGTTTACATCCAATATGTGAAACCTGCCAGCAGATTAATACTTGTTTTCCAGTTGCCGCTTTCGCTCCAACGAAGATATCTTGGACGCTAAAATTTGCATCCGTTTCGCTATACTTTGTGAAATAAGTGTTTGGTGCTTGATCATTGCAGCAAACTCCTCAATGACTATGATACTTTTTACAACGAGAAGATGAAATTGCCATGCAATTGTCTGACATGTTAATCTTTCCGAGCTGAGCCTTGTCAAGCTCAACTTCTCAGTCAATTCAGTACTAAGCGTGGGTATGTCCATCAGGTGAAACTGCGACAAAAGATTATAGCACTCAATAATGGTAGGGTAACTGATAAGAATCAGCTCTTGTTTCTCTGCGTTGACCATTGTGGTTTCGTCTAAGGAAAACCCGCCTCTTACTTGCACACTATCCTCAGGGTCTCTAGGTTCATTAATGACCGTGTCGGAGTTCTGGTGGCTTTCAGTGGTATTCAAGACTGAGGGATGATAGTTATCAGGGTCTTCACGGTATGTTTGGATTATCTCCTGTAGACCATGCAATTCAGGATTTTCGATGAAGATGCGATCTACTTTCGCCTGTAAATTCGCAAGCCTAGAAACAAGGGATTTATCTTCAGCTAAAGGCGGTTTGGCAGATTTTGTCCAGTGCTCGCCAATACCCACATGTAGTTCTAGAGCAGCAATCCTATTCAACAAAGCATCTGACGTCAAGCCCATATTTATATTGAGTGTTTCTATAGTACTTAACTCTCCACTCCGTAGGGCGCGACTTATTTTTGGCGATCCAAACCCTATATGCATTTCTGGCCATGCAGACCCAAGAACCTTCCAAGCCCTGACCTGAGACTCAAGGAAAATCTGGTGCCATAATATGAAGAAGAATACGTGTTCTGAGAGAAGGTTCTGAAATATCCCGAATTTAAGGGAAAAAAGTTTTTTCTCCATAGTCTTTTTCGCTGCGTTGTCAGCAATTTTCGTGCAGAAACCTATTCTTCCTCGCTACTACTCAAGTAGTCAGTTTTCTCTGCACCGTATAGCTCACGCAAGCTCATGGGCTTGCTTTGTGGAGCCACACGCTGTAGTTTCAGGGATATCCCTGTTTTCTTTTCCTCGCCCACGTCGATTATGATTGGCGTGCCGGCGAACGCCCCGGTATCGGAGTCATCGTCACTGTCTGAATCGATCAGATTTGGTTTTGCATGATCATCGACTAGTACCTCGTCAAGTTGGTCTTCGAGATCAGCAAACTCGTCACTCATATCGATGTCATCGTCTTTTTCGTGATCGTGTATATTATTCTCCAGCCCCTCACCACTAGTCCCGGGGGTTTGGTTGTCGTGACCTAGTTCCACCTCTCTGGGGCCAGAGCACCCCTCGCCTCTTGCAACAGGATCTTCTTTCGAATTCTCTGTGGAAGGCGGCGTGCTCCTTTTTGTAGATGGAGCATCAAAGATCGGGAATGCATCCTCTTCATCACTCTCGAGATTGTCAAAATCAGATACACTGATGATGTCTTGTTCGGTGTCCGGTTTCGCAGCTGGGGGACGCTTCGATGCAGCAGCTCTTTTCACAGCAGGCTCCGGACCACTTCGGCTTGGGCGGCTGGATGAAGAAGTGCCATTTGTACCTTTTCTAGCCGGCGGATTCACCGGCTTTCTTTTCAAAAGCACGGACAGCACGTGCGGGGATTTTTGCTTCACAGCCAGAGACAGCTCAGGCGCCGCTTTCTCGGCCTTGGCGACGGGGCTGTTTCGCCACTGCCTGATGGATTTGCGCCATTTGTCGGCGTTCCGTGATTTGTTGACCCGCACTGTGCTTTCTAGGCGCCTAAGCTGTACATTCAATAGGCTCCCCGTGCCGTTCTTTTCTGCCAGCAGAAAAGAGAGAAAGTACGAGTATGGCACAGACGACGCGCCGCTCTGAGTGGGCCGTTGTCTTTGTGGCACGCCCTCAAAGATGATCGGGACCAGCTCGCTTAGGTTAGCCCGTTCAATCAGGTGGGCCTCCAAGATACAGACCTCATTCTCCTGGAAAAGCGTGAGCAGATTGGACTGGTCCATGGAGTCTGGAATGAAGCCATATCGTATCGCTAGCGAGGGCACATCTGCAGTTTGGGGGCTGTCGAGCACCAGGAGATCGATGTCATATTCTCCGTCTGGTATGTTCATCTTTTGAGAACTGGCAGGAACAGCGGGGTGTGATAGATCACCTTCGCTGCAGATGTTACTGAAAAAAAAAAAGATCACCAAAAGCGAAATTTGATTTGCACAGCCGCAGAGAACGATTTCGAGGGCCTTTGGAATTCGGCTGGAGAATGATGCCTGGCTCTTCCGCAGAAAGAAGAAAGTCCAGGCTTCGCAGGGCCTCGCAATTTGAGGCCGCCAGCCCGGCCAGTGACACCTCCGCCGCGCTTCAAATGCAAACGTGGATCGGGCACACGCACTGCAATTACTACGTCCGTAGACTACGGTATTTAGACAAAACCCCCCCAGGAAATTGATGACATAGACCACGAAGCAATCTAGAACAACAAGGGCAAGCCACGCAAAAGTGGCGGGGGATCACCGGCCAGAACCCAACTTGCAATGTGCCGTCTATTTTGCTATTTGCCCTGGTGCGTGCCAGGGCCTGAGTGCCGGAAGCCGTCTCTGGGCCCTCTCCTCTCGATTTGGCAGCGGGGCGCGACTAATTCCATACCCCTCATACTTCTGGCACAGTACTTGCCATTGATTTCTCCCGAATGCATGACACGGGCCTGAACATGAGCAAGAGTGCCCGGCCTTGCAGCGGTGCGCTCAGCTCTATCAAGCCAGAATAACACCAAGGCCCTATTCTGTCAATCTGGCTAACCGGCTGAGCCTGCGCCGGCCCCACTTCATTGATCGCTGCGCGGCGGCACGGGTGCAGGACCGAAGGCTCTGATCTACTGGGTGCACGTTTTGAAGAGCTCTCATCAAGACGGATTCTCCTTCTCCACGCGTGCCTTTCCTTGAGCGCACTTTCCACGTGCGTCAGGATGTCGCAAGCAGGCCAAGAGACAATCAGCATATACCACCCGAAAGTGCTTCTTCTATCGGGCGGTGTGACTGCGGGCGCGTTCTTTTCATTCCGATTCTATGGCCGGTTCATACGACGCAGGAGAACTTACTTGGACTTGACGCCAAGGATTTTGGATGGACAACAAAAACTTCGAGGCAGGGTGACCAGAGTGGGCGATGGCGATAACTTCCGATTCTACCACACGCCCGGAGGCGCGTTGATGGGGTGGGGCTGGGCTCGCAAGGTTCCCGAAAAGAGAAAGGACTTGAAGAATGAGACTTTGATGATAAGATTGTGTGGTGTCGATGCTCCCGAAAGAGCCCATTTTGGAAACCCGTCTCAGCCTTTCTCCGAAGAGGCACTATGGTGGCTACAGAAGTATTTGATGGGCAGGTCGGTGACCATCACGCCCTACTCAATAGATCAATACAAGCGCGTGGTGGCGCGAGCCCAGGTTTGGAAGCTCACCGGGAAAAAAGACGTCAGTGCCGAGATGTTGCGAAATGGGTTGGCTGTCGTATACGAGGCAAACCAAGGCGCAGAATACGGCGAAAACGAGCACTGGTACCGGAAGCTTGAAGCAAAGGCAAAGGCCAAAAAGCGAGGCCTATGGTCCCAGGGCCGCAAGCTAGTCACTCCTGGCGATTTCAAGAAAAACAACTAAAATCCTGGTTTCTTTCTATTCAATATCCGGCATACGATCTTGAGGAATGGAAATACAATTCATTGGGTAGTTATTGGAGCAAGAAGCTGACTTCGTCGCTCAAGCGGTCAGCATTAGCTCTTGTGTCTGCCTCAGCATATACCCTAACTGCATCCTCAGTTCCGGAAGCCCTGACGAAGGATCTTCCTTGAGGATAGCTAGAGATAATAGCATCAATCTCCTTTTGCATCCCTTCTGGCTTCACCAAAGTTCTTTCCGCATTTGTGGTCTCGAAAATGGTTCTGTCGGGCACAACAACCTTCACCAATCTGTTGGGTAGGTCAGTGTACTGTTCGTCCCAAGTAGCTGGAGTCAAATCCAAGTAGTACAAGACCACCAAAACACTTAACAAGTCCGAAATAGCGTCACCCACTGTTTGATTGATGAGTTTCGTGAATTGCTGCAAAATCCGTATCGCCTGTTCTTCTTGCTTTCCAACCGGCTTGAACCCAAAGATTTTTTCCTCTGCCTCAGGTGAAAAAGTAACCGTTCCATGGCCATTGGCTTCAAAGTACACACCCACATCATACTTCTCGGCCTCATGATGCAAATGCTTGACCCCGGTAGGCGTACAGCGGACGGGAATCTTCAAAACATCCTCCACATATTTGGTGGATGATCCGTTGGCATATGCAGTCTGGACTACAGCAATATCGAGAGACAACTTGGAGGTGTCAATGTCAGATAAGAGTCTCTGCAAGAAGAGCGCAAGCAAGGTAGCAATCTTATCACCGTCCAACAACTTGAACTCGCCATTGCTGTTTTGATAGTAGTGAATCAATCTGTCAGCGTCACCATCGAAAGAGGCGTACAACTTATTTGGCTGCGCATCAACGTTCTGAGGGAGTCTCTGGTTCGTCTTGACAAAGTCGGCACCGCAGTTTGAATTGAGCTTCTCTGGCTCATCATAGGCCGAGTTAACAAAAGAGTAGGTGAGCTCGTTGGATAGGTAGTTCTTGAATAGCTCTTCCACCTTGGGCGCACCGATTCCGTTTGCTGAGTCGACAGTAATATCAATCTTCTGACCGTTGCCAAAGCTGTGAATAGCCTTGAATGCAGCTGCCAATTTCTCGTAGTAGCCGGTCTCCAGGGCCTCGCCATAAGCTACGTCATTCAACGTGCGTGTGATATAATGCAATTGCGGGGTAGTCATCAAACCTTGGTCTACTTTTGTTGTGAAAGGGAGAGAATCAATGCCATCGAGAGTGGCCTTCGATAATCTTGGCGAGGACTCTCTGGAGTCTCTGGCAATAACAACAGACGCCTGGATAGACATATCAATTCCGAGCTCGCGGGCAAGTTGCTCGATATTTTTGGCTAACTCCGCTGGCAACGTGTTTGCCAAAAAGGTGGCGTGTTTCTCCCATGAGGCCTCCAACATGCTACCCATGGGATCCACGATTTTCACCCCGTTATCTTGTGGAGGGTTGTGTGATGCTGTAATCATGACGCCTACTGTTTTCCCTGCTAAAAATTTCGACCTCAAAGCAGCAACAATGCCCACCGTGTAGTTGACATAGTCCAACAAGTCCGCATGCATTCTGAACCCAGCCGTGCCGTACGTATACGTGACATTCTCTGGGCGTGGGTGAAGCACTGACTTCTGAGAGATTCTTTCCAGCAATGTCATGAAAAATTAGAATGGTTTTGTTATTCCTCCGCTTGAATTTCAACAAGGGTCAGATATATTTAGAACTCTGGCATATTCTATGCTCGCACCGGCCTCGAGCCAAGCTTAGAGAACTGCGCGTATGGGGACCGGCATATACCGAAACACCCCGGCTGACTGAATCGGAACTGGAACGAACCATCTGCTGACGGCACCACTTTCCTTTCTAACATTTGTACCTATGAAAAAGCCAGGAACATTCGGCACATCAGTGCCCAAAGGCGATTTTTCTCGTCTTTCTGGCCAGCGGTTGGAAGACGCGAAAAAATCCGCATTTTTTGAAGAGATGGTAGAGACAGGCCGTCCCAACTGGAAAAAGGCGCCCCCCGAAGTAAAAGCCCGTTCCCGAGGCGTTTTCTTGATTCTTCTATCGATTCCTGTTATTCTTGTTCCCGGGTGGGAAATATACAGACGACTTTCAGGAAGATCGACCAAGAAGGTCCAAGTGGGTGAGCTCGGCGACGATAAATCCATCAGAAAGTTCGATGAAATTGAAAAGTGGGAGACAGAGAGGGACAGTATTTTGTACAAGATATTTGGAAGGGATTTTTATCTCGACGGATTCACAGCTAAAACAATGAAACAAGACGAGCCTACTGAAGGAACCGTGGATGTTTCCGCATTGAAGAAATAAACACCAGAGCAGACAGGCTCATGCATTAGCCCATAAATCTCCATTATTTGCAAGTAGATTTATTACGGAAGTTGTTATTTCCACCGTTTCCTCAGGTATTTTAGGGGAGGCGTGAGGTTCTGTTCGTCATATCTCGAGCCCATCGAAGATGCAGGCCTCAATGGAGAAGTTGATCTCCAGCTAACGGGCGATACGACACCCGCCGACGCGTCACTTGAGTGCGCTAAATCTGGCGTTTCCAAGCCGTTCAAGGAGACATTTCTGGCGGGCGCTTTCAAACGTGGTTCATGTGCACTTCTATAGTGTACATTGTTCGATTCCTCGCAGTATTCTGTTTCTGGAATAACATCCTCTTGATTCACACTCTTCTTTTTTCCAAAAAGAAACTTTGGTTCCATCGTCAATCCGCCCCCAGTCCGGGGAGCTTCTGCGCTTGGGAACAGTGCATCTGCAACTTCTCGAGACTTTCGAGAAGCTGTCGAAGCTTCGAGGTTTCGACGACGATCTGGGGAGCAGAACACTTCATTATCGGGCGAGATTGTAGGAAGCCTAGATTGACCAAATTGAGACCCAATTTTCTTCTTTAGCATTGGGAGCTTCAAGTTTGTGTAATTGGGGACAATGGTGGGTATTCTGGACGGTGTCGAGCTAGTTACCCTGAGTTTTTGAATTAGTGACTTCTTTTCCTCAATAGTCAAGACCTGTGTTGAATTTTCTGTGAACTTTATTGAGAGATCATCGATTTGGTCTCTGTAGGGTGTAGTTTCTGTTGTTACCAGATGGTTGAACTGCGCTGGGCTCTGCAATGAGAATATGTCCGGAGTATTGGGGAGTGAGAGTCGTTCATCATGCTTTGTTGGTTCTTTTGTGGTGCAGCCTGTATCTGACAGGTCATCATTTGCAGATTGCAAAAGAGCCAATTGAAAACTGCTACTTGGAAGACTGCTAGTACCCAAATCCAAGTCAATTATGCGGTCTACCGAAGTACTGTATGGTACTGAAGGTGAGGGCTTGATTCCAAGATGTAGATTTATGCCAAGCCCCACAGTGCGATGGCTTGAAGAAGCAAAATCATGCTCACGGGTCACTTCCGCCTGCGGAGTGTGTGATCTGAATTTTCTCATGGCACGTGGCGAAGTATGATTGCTTTTAGGAGTTTGAATCAACGTAGGCTTGAAAGTATGATTGAATGGCAAAGCTAGTTTTTGCTCCTCCTCCAAGATGTTATTGATGTGTTTCCATTTAGGAACAATTTCCAGGTTGAATTTGTAAGCGCAACCTTGAAGACCGGGCATTCCAGATGATGATATTTTACGGATCAAAGTGATCACAGCAGAACATTTTTTGAATGTAGGTCCAATCTTCTCACGATTTATATCGCTCGTATCAAGATCTTCCATGATCTCAGCAATCATCGTCAAAACCTGGGTATTCAAATACTTGTATACAGATACAAGTCTAGCACCTATTGTATCATTTTTTAGGCGGGCAAAGTCTGAGACTGAGAATGACCAGTTTTTGGAAATGCCGCAGGCATTTGCTCGGATGTTCTCGCATTCAGCTGTAAAGAATCCACCTGAGCTATTGAGATCTGCAACTTTACTCGTGAGCATGTCAATAGATACCTGCATTGGCGATATCTGACATTCCAATGACTCAAGCTTCAGACAGAACAGTCTTTCTGAAACTGTCAAAGCACACAAGGGTGAATTACATGCGAATAACTCTTGTGTGCTCAAAAGAGAAATTGAGGACAAAAATTTCAGAAGCGACTCGATTTGGAGGTCTGCCTTCGAATCAAACGGCGAAGGGGTTTTCTTTAGCTCCGAAAATCGAATGTTCCATTCAGCTGTTTTTTTTCCAAGCTGGGTTAAGACCAGTTCTCGAAGATCAATCAAGTTCGTGGCCTTTTCAGCAGACTTAGATAAGTTCGTAACCTTACTCAAAGTGTCCAATAACGCTAACGTGGCGATTTGTAGCTTCTTTGTCATTTCCTGATACAGTGTCAGATCAAAAATGGAAAAAGCTGAACGTAAAAAGACATCGATTTTCCCGCAAATGTTTGTCATTTTGAATATATCATGGCGGCGTTCATGGAAGAATGACGGGTCCTTTTCATGCTCGAGTGAATCACAGGCGCAGTCTTTTAGTTCAGTCATGAAAGACGATACATCTTGCAAAATTTTGTCTACTTTGACAAGCTCATATTGACCACAGCCCTTCACGGTATCGCCAATCCAGTTTTCCAATAGATTTTCAATATCAGAAACAGTGGAAACCGGTAGTAGGTGTTCTGAATAAGACATGCTCATTCTTCATTTTTTAAAAGCCCGTATATACAGAGTATGAGGTAAAGTTTTAAACGTCGTAGAGAAGTATTTTTGATAATGTGTGTCTCAATAGAACAGGAATATGGATGTATTTGAGTAGAAACGAGCTCTCGAGTGCTGGTTTCATGTGTTTACATTATACAAAATATGACACCTGCATGCAGTACACAATACCTTTGTTTTCGTGGACAGATGTGACAGCGCGGTTTCGAATATCAGGCTCCGGCAGTAACAGCAACATGGTGGAATAATGATATTCACAGTTTCATTTATTCTCTTGATGACCAAAGGTCAGAAGATTTAGAAAGATTTTGACTTGAGTTGGCATCAAGAATATTCTTGAAATATTTAAATTACTGATTCCAGGCGTTTCTGTTACCGTTTACCGTGGACTGCGCGTCGGGTTTCGCTCCGCTTTTGGCCGAGCATGGGTGCAAAAAAGATGGCCTTCACAAGTAAAAGTAATCATTTCTTTTGCAAAAATTCAAGAGGCGACACAGTTAGACTAAAGTTTTGTACAACTGTGAGTTTTTTTTGTAAGCTCTACTTTATCGTCTAACCGTCCGTCTGAGATGGATCCTCAGGCCCTTCTAGTTTCACAGTTTGTGTACTGGCCTCCTGGGTCTGACTTTCAAGAAATTCACCTAATACCGAGAAATCCCTCATCAAGATCCCATTCGACAGGCATGAAACAAGATTTACGTGTTTTAATTGACGAAGATCATGAGATAAGTTTCCCAAACTCATATGTCAGTGATGATTCTCTCCGAGCATATCACACCAAATCTCGGCCCGAAACTTCATCGTCGTGTTATTCCGAGACTCCAAGAGAATCACAAACAGATGAAATTATTTTTGATCATGACAATCCAGCCAAACTTTTCCCATATGTTGGCATCTTAGACTATTCACAAATAAGAATATCAAGATTGATTCCCCAAAACACTTTGCACACCATCGATCCTGACCAAAAACACTGTCTTGGCTCCATTTTAGAGTCAATTTATAAACCTAGAATAAGGAGTATAAAACGAGGAAAAATTTCGCTGCCACAGAATGTATTTATTTCGTCGAAACATGCATTCTCCCGGTACTATGGCTCCAATCGTTTTCAAAGACAGGATATTCAAGACTTTGAAATTCTTTCTTATTCATCATATTTTGATCCCCCTAAGCCAGTGAGCCCAAATCCAATATTTGTTCTCATAATTATATCTATTCTCTCCGTTGGGTTTCAGTTTGTTCTTTTTTCGGCATCAAGCCCGCCAGTATTACAAACTACGAGCTCGAAAGATAGTATGAAGATTACCATTAACTCTAGAGGGAAACACTTACAGGATCTTCGAAAAAACCTTAAAAACTTAATTGGTAAGATGTGCTCTGCTATTTTCATGAAACATTTTCTCTATTCTTCAGTAAGAAACCCAAAAAACGTGCGAACTAAATCAAACATATCAACTAACAATTCAATTGAGAGCACTCCTCCATGTGTCTTGGGAAGAAAATGTGCTGATACCGACAACATCAAAGATTCAAAGCAATACCCTTTACCTGAATCCTTATGTAGCGGATTATCTGAAGATTTAAAGCTTTTCCACTCAGCTCAGCAACCACAGCAGCTCTATGCACATATCTACAAGAATCAAGGGCTAGATTGGTTACTGGAGCTTGCTCATAAATCTTCAGCGACGGTTTGCAAACCAGACCTGACAAACGTTATGACTATATCCTCTTCTGAAAAAACATCGTCTGCTGATCTAAAGCACGATCTGTTGAAAGAAGAAGGACTTAGCACAGTTCAAGTTCCTGTTGAGAACTTTATACTGATGATGATTCCGGATAATGCAGGGTTCTCGAGGGAGAATTTTCAGGATAATACAAGCCTGAAGCTTCATTTGATAAAACCCAATGACACTGTCTACTACAAAAAGACAAGTATATTACAAATTTTGCGTTCTGTCATTAGTGAAACAGACTCAAGCTTGGAATGTCGAGATTTGTACAATAGAAATGGTGAGATGCGGTTGGAGAAGTCTTTTTTGAGAAAAAGATTTGTTGAACGTAATTCCCCAGCTAGCCTTGAAAAGAATTCAAAGCTCCATAGCTCTATCCCAAAGAGCAGAAAGAGCTTCGTTGATTCTCAAATTCTAAATAGCTCCGAATTGAGCTCTACAGTTGAGTTCAAGTCAAGTATTGCATCTACGAGGCGGATAAACAAACTAAAAGAGGAGGGAAAGAATACCACATACCGTCGAATACACCAAATGCGTTTGCGAGCAAAAACTTCAAAATGTTCAAAAGAGCTTAAATCTCGTGTGAATGCCTCATGCACCTCCACTTGTACCAAAGATGGATGCACCTATGAATTGCCCTGTTCTCTCAGATTTGTCGAGTCTAATGGAAACAAATCTAATGAAACAGACTCTGGTAACAAGAAAATTCTAACTAAACGATACTTTGAGAGATGCCTGTCATCAGAAAAAATGGAAGAAGTTTCAACAAGATTGTGCCTTAGTAGTCATTCTAGTGGCTCTATACGGTGCAACTCTTCACTACTATGTAAAAATGGAGCAATGCTGGGAGCCAAAGAGATGCGAAATGAATCTAAGTTTAATGATTTTTTATTGGAATTTCCCAGTAGCTCTTCGGAGTTGAGTGTGGCAAGATCAGTTTTCGAAGCTCTGTTGGTCAATGATTTGCTACCGTTGAACATTGATTGTCTTGACGACCCTGTTTGTGCACTTAATGTTGGATCGCCCACCAGAAATCCTCTGGTGTTTGAAGAGATCACTAATGTGAAATCCGAGGAATTTGATTGCACACCTACTTTGGCTTCGCAAAACAATGGGGATTTAAAATTACCGAAAAGTATTTCAGGCGACGAAAAAGAGATATCAATATCAATCTACCCACCCCATTCATTGCGAGGTGACAAAGTTGAAGGTAACCTTCATAACTGTTACCATGAAAAAATTTCGAAGACAACACCAAATTGGGGCGATTTAAAAACCGATGTTTTGTACATTTGCTCCAATACTCCCCTGTCTGAATCTCAAAGCTGCTCCGAACACACGAAAACTTTCTTATTTAATCATTTTGATAAAAAAAATCCAAAAGTGCCATGCAATTCATCTGAGAAGAAACACCCGATACAAGAGGATAGTATTCACCAAAACCTTGAAAAAAGTACCTCTTCAAATGATTGGAGCTCCTTCTCTATAACAGAAACCGCTTTGAACTCCAATTCTAGCAAGCTGTGTTCAGCATCAGAATATCCCCGAACAATTCAATTGAAGATGCCAACACACAGTGAGAGAGCTTTCACAGGCCCAATCAACACTACTGGCGAATTTCTGTCGGATTCGGACGACTCCAGAGAGTTTACCAGAGCTGATTTGTCAAGTGAATTCCCCAAGTCAATTCTAATGACATGTAAGAAACAATCAAACCGAGAAATAAAAAGGGTTCGCTTTTGTTTCCCACAAACGCCTTCAATTCCCGCCATTCCCGAAGAGTTTTCAACGAGATTGCTTTCTAATGATCTAGGACTTTCTTCCAAATTTAAAGCATCAGTTGAAAGTGAGTGCAAACGTCAGGATAATGTCCGGAAGACGCTATCTTTGAGTTTGAGGCCTAAGTCTACATTCTCCGAATCAAGACAAGAGAGTAGCCTTCCAAAATCAAAGATTAGCTCGAAGCCCTCTTTAATTTGTTCCACACTTTTTGATATAAGAAAAGAAATCACTTTGCAAAATATTCATCCTCAAGTTTTGATTCTGACTTTGAGTCGAAATGGAGAAGTATTTTGCAATCGTTTTCAATATCGCAACGGCGTTTTGAAAGCTGTTTCTGGTGAAAATGCTGATTACTGGGAATGTGCTTAGCCTGGATTCAATCTATCTTTGAATATCTCTAAAGTCAGTTTTTTTGTATTTTCTATGTCCTTTCAAAGTAAACTATCTTTCTTTGGATGTGCGTTACGTTTCTTGCAACCTGTTTCCTACGAAATACTATGGAATTCAAAATTTGGTGGGCTTCATAATTCTCATGGAAGGATCTTTTCAAAGCTATTGCAAATCTTGCGAAATGTCTTTGCCAGTCTGAGACTAGGAACTCCAGTGTTAAAAGTTCGAAATGATCTTTTAATTTTAGGACGTATTCTTGCATGACATGATTGTAATCAATGAATTCCAGATGTAAAATTTCAAACTTTTTCACAATTTTTTCATTGAGTTTTTGGTGGTTGTCTACAAGAGCACAAAACTGATTGAGCTCGTAGAGCTTTGACTCTGCTATTCTTCTTTTAGACAGGAGGGTCTCGAAAAATTCAGGTAGCCCCTGTAACATCATTTTGGTCTCCAGAAACTTTCTTTCCAAAACTTCATGTTGTATATGACTTGCCTTCAGCTCCGAAGAGTCGATCAACTTTCTTAAACTGTCAAACTCTTTTTCAACGGGCTCAAGCATTCGTGAATAGGAATGTGTGTACTGCAAAAAGTCACTAGTAACTCCCTGTTTTGTCAATATTTCCCTACAAGTTTCGCATAATTTATTCTGGATAGCCTCCGAATTGTTCTGAAAATTTAATACGTCATTTTCAATGGCCCTGAATGCTTGTCTAAAATTATCTGTCATGAAAGCTCGAAAGCTCATTTTTTTTGGGACCCACAAAGGCGGAAAGCACCAGTTCTTAGATGCTTCTACTATATCTCCAATATCAGAAGCCTCCAAAAATGAGTCGCACCATAGCAAAGTTTCATTTCTTACCAGATATTCTTGTTTTTCCAGTAATATAGTGCTTCTGATGTTCAGACTCCGAATCGTTTCTGCCATCGAGGATGTATCATCAGTATTCGAAGAAAAAGCTTCCAATTTGGTAATTTGGTATGGTATTATTGGTCCTTTGAGTCCAAGTCGCTTTTTGAGCAAGTCCTCGTAAGTTGTAGGTGTCTCACTAGTCTTGTGGTCGTAATGATAAAGTGTGCTTCTTTCACTTAATTGTTGCTCCTCGAGTTTCTTTTCTTTTAATCTCTTTTTTCTTTTTGCTCCTTGTAATTGCACTTTTTGCAAATTGTTTTGATCCAAAGCTGCAGATTTATATTTTGGGACTTTTCTTGGCGATTGTGGTTCTGTTCCACTATTGCAACTCGGTTTTACTGGAGACCCATACGATCTCACGGAGAAAAGAAGATCCAAAATTGTTCTCGTGATTTTATGAGTAGCACTTGTCTCTTCAGTGTATATGCTACTCATGTTTGATTATCAATGTCCTCAGATGAAACACTGAAGGCTAGGTGGTATTTTGAGCGAGGGGACATCACAAAAGTAAAAGGCTGCGAAATAAAGACAGCACACGTTCTCCAGCAAAGCAGATTTATAGATTCACATTTCAGATATTTTTTCTTTCAGTTCAGTCTTGTGTCCTTGTAGCAGAGATAAATTGATCCACTATGTTTATTCTGGATCTTTATGATATTTTTGTAGTCTTGAAATTGACACATCCAAGCAATGAGTAAATCGCATTGTAGCTTGATAAATATGTTATATTTTGAAAAGCATTTTGATAGCGAAACTTGACTTATCATAAGCTATATTAGTCTAAAATAAATTGCAACTTCTTTCATCCAACGTTAATCTTCTAAGGCTAACAAAAATCACACCGCTCGAATCATCATACTAGCATGAAAGCGAATTTTTATTGTCATCCAAAACAGTTCAGGTCATTTGAATCACTTAAGAAACTTGTTTGTTATTTCTTCCAAGAGATTTCAACTTACCGTTCGCTTCCATTCGAGTGATCGACCACTAAAAACTTTTCTTTCGAGTTCGCTGCAAATGAATGTGTATCCAAAGACAGAGACAAACTGATGGAGTCTGACAGATTTTCTTCGATTTCTTTGACTGTCTCAAAAATTTTCTTAGAAGCCGTCGTCAAGTAATCACACAAATACTTTATCTTTTGTATTCTGTCAAAAGGCACAGTTGCCATAAACATGTCGTGTCTTGCCTTCAAGGATTCATATACTTCTGTCAAAGAACATTCATAGTTTGCCCAGGCTGACAAGGTTCTAAGAAGGTCTGACCCAGAGTCAATAGCATGAATGACTTGAGTAACGCTCCTTTGAATATTCTGCGAATTTTTAACTGCTTCAGAAACCTCGTCTCTAAGATCTTGGATGACTATCGACGAACCTTCGGTATGAATTTGTGCTTTCAACTCCTCCACAATTTCCAATGTTGTCTTTATTTTGCGAAGAAGTGTGGGAATCGACAAACAAGAATAATTCACATCATTGATATAATATTTGATGGCATTGTAGGCTTCTCGCTTCCTAAAGGTTATACAAAACACTGGGTTTAATGGGTTCTGGAATTCTTCTTCTAAGAATAGTGCAACTCTATGACTCGCTCTAATAATGAAAGCTTCATCAAGGAATGCTCCTAGTTCAGATGATCCGGAGATCAGCAGATCCAGTTTGATAACAAACCTTTTTCCCACGGTTGAACTTTCTTCATTTTTCTTAAATAGAATGTCCTTCAAATTTTGCTTACCAAAAAGATCATTGTATAGTTTCAAAGCACCACAGTCTTTTTCGACAAAGTTTTGTGTATGACTGGTCAAGAAAGTATTGAAGTCAGCCATACTAAAACAAGGAAGCGACTCGCCATGTGTCTTTTCACAAATCTTGAAACATTTGCTCCAAAGTATTGAGTCGAATCCTTCGCTTTCTCCGCCTTCTTTTATTGTATCCAGATCTGCGGTTTTGTTTAAAGCCCCAGGTTTTTTGTGCTTCTTGGTGAGCTCATGCCAATGAGTTGCAAATAATCCAAAAATGTGATGGTCACAATGCATCTTGGTTAGAATTCTCTTTCCAGAGGCTAATTTTGTGATAAAATGCGTTTCCTAAAGAAATAGTCCATATATATCATTCTGAGTTTGTACCACCAAAATATTGCAGGAGAACAACGGAATACGCATATAATCGAGTTTAAAGCGACCACTTGAAGTACGCGTTGGGCAAAGTTCACTTTCAAACACAAAAGCTATGATGACCAAAGTCTGAGTAGTAATTTTTGTGCAGCTTAATTCACGAAATAAGCTGAGTTATTCAGCATAATTATGAAATTCGGGCTTCCAAGTCGGAATCTAATGAAGTTTCGGGACGAATTTCGCAGCCGACTTCAGTCGCATTTTACTATCGTACAAATTTCGGATTCAAAATCATGACACTACATACTTTACTTTCAAATCACTTCTGATAAGTCTTTGAAGTACAGTGCTTGATTCTGGCTCTCTCCGATTTTTCTTGGAGTCTATCAATTATTTTTCATTTGGATCATCTTGAAAATTCCCCAGAACATAAGAACATTCCACGACGAATGGAAAAAAAAGTTCCTGTCAATACCATACCTTTATTCTACATTTGTCTTTTTATGTTTTTGTACTGAAAGCTTTTAGAGTTCAAGAGGCGTGTCATCAAAGACTTTCCCAAGGATAACAGGAAGCAGATTAAAGCTTGTCCTTCAAAAGATATAAGATGAAAGAAGAATAGCGAGTCTGTAGCTTAATTCTCAACTAGCTCAAGCGAATTGATATCCCATTACAATGCAAAAGCGCGCTTGTCTGTTATTCTACTAGATTTGTGGTCCACTTTTCATAAATGAGACTTGACGCGTTCGTGGTGCACGGGTGTTTGTTGTTTGAAAAGACATGCTCTCGATCATCGCGATGAGGTGACTTCCGAGGATACCGAATACAGTAAGACACCAAGTGGAGGAACAGACATGCCCAAAGCACCCAAAAAGAAATTTTCCACCACAGCAAGCCCAGCCGGAGCCACTGTCTCTGCAGAAAAGCACATGAACTCTGTGTTCAAGTTCAACACCAATCTCGGCCAGCATATTCTCAAGAACCCCTTGGTAGCCCAGGGTATTGTGGACAAAGCGCAAATAAAGCCAAGTGATGTAGTCTTGGAAGTGGGTCCAGGTACTGGTAATCTTACTGTGAGAATCTTGGAGCAAGCGAAGAAAGTCATTGCTGTTGAAATGGACCCTAGAATGGCAGCTGAATTGACCAAAAGAGTCCACGGAACTCCTCAGCAAAAAAAGCTCGACATCTTGCTTGGAGATTTTATGAAAACAGAGCTTCCGTATTTCGATGTCTGCATATCCAATACCCCCTACCAGATCTCTTCTCCGTTGGTGTTCAAATTGCTTAACCAGCCGAAACCTCCCCGTGTGTCTATTCTTATGTTCCAGAGAGAATTTGCGTTGCGTCTCTTAGCTCGTCCCGGCGACTCCTTGTATTGTAGGTTATCTGCAAATGTGCAAATGTGGGCCAATGTCACACATATCATGAAAGTGGGAAAGAATAATTTCCGCCCTCCTCCGCAGGTCGAATCCTCTGTGGTTAGGATTGAGATCAAACAACCGCGCCCGCTGGTAGATTTTGAGGAGTGGGACGGTCTTCTTCGGATTGTTTTCGTGAGAAAAAACAAGACCATAGCCGCTGGGTTCAAGTCGAACAACGTTATCGAGATTCTCACGAAAAACTACACAACATATTTGGCCCAACAAGATGCCGACTCCATGCAAGTGGACAGCAAAGGCGACTTGACTGCTGTAGTCAAACAGAAGATAGAATCGGTGCTCACTGAAACCGGATACTCTGATCAAAGAGCTGCTAAGATGGACCAAACGGATTTCTTAAAACTTTTGTATGCCTTCCACCAGGTGGGCATCCATTTTGCATAAACTTTTCTTCTCTCACTATATATATTACTAGAACCGAGGCCGATTCTCATGTTTGAGAATTGTTTTCAAATAAATGGATTGTATCTTCGTCTGTGAAAAGAATCATCTTCTTTTCGTTGTATTTGAAGCATCCTTCTCAATAACTTCACCAACGCCTCCCAATTCCTCCAATTGGTCCTCAGCAATTCTGACTTGCTCTCTCCTCTCCCAGAATCTATCTTCACAGAGATCAAAGGCGGCTTTTTTCAAGTACTTTCCTCTTGCATCCCTGTTACTGGAGATCGACCACTCCAAGAATTGTGGGCCTGTACGTATATAGAATGCCCTCAAAGTCTCGAATGGTTTGGGATGTGGAAGCCATGGTCTAGGATCAGGAATAGCATCTTCATCCTCTTCCTCTTCCACCTCCTCCACCTCCTCCTCGGGTTCGCCATCCTCGTCCTCGCCTTCTCTATTTTCGTCATCTTCATCTTCATCATCCTCCTCATCGTCATCGTCATCATCATCATCATCATCCTCATCTGAATTGACGTGCTCCTTTTCCAAATCTGACAAGTCTTCCCAAATGACCTTAACGCCGTCTACCTTGTTCAAATCGATCGCGTACATCGAGTCTAGAGTAAACTCTTGGTCTTCTCTTTCAAAAACGCCACCAAAAATGTACAATGTGTCCTCAACCACGCAAGTTGTCGCATTGAACCTGGGATGAGGCAACTGGTTCATAACGGGGAACTCGATTTTCTCGTTCTCTATCTCTTCTCTCTCCTCCTGTTGTCTAAGTTTCTCAAGCTGGGAGATTTCTTGTATGTCTGCATCATCCTCGTCATTTAACTTGGCCTTTGCCAAGATGGAATTAAGAATTTCTTCCAAATCCTCATCACGACTTTTTTCCTTCACTTGCTCTTGCTTCTTCTTCTTTCTTGGCTTGAGGGTTAGGTTGTACCATCTGTTAGTTTCTGTTTGGTAAGACAACAAAGAATTGTAGAATTGAGACTCAAGGTTGTCCTCACTTTCATCAAAATCATAAACTCCGCCAAATAGGATACCTCTATTCTTGTGATGTACCATGGAGCATCCCACCCGCGGAGACGGCGTGAAACCTTGCTTCCTTCTTCTTTCCAAGCGAATGGCCTTTGGATCAGACTTCATTTTAACGAGCCACGAATCTGTGAGTACTTTTCCCTTTTGAAGGCCTTTCTTCGCTTTCACTTTACAGTATCCGCCATAGATCACCGCTCCTTCAGCGTGAGGAATCAAAGAATGCCCAGATCTAGCATCAGGGAGAGTATGTGTCAGCGGAAACTCAACTTGTGTCCATTTATAAGTAGTGATGTCGAAAAGCCACATATCCAGCAAATATGTGGTCAGCGCCCCCAAGTCTCGAAACCCCCCATGCATAATAATAAAGTTTTTCCATGCACACATTCTGTGACCAGATCTGGGCAGCGGTCCTCTCTTCTGGTCAATTTTGTCCCATTCTTTGGTGTCAGCATCAAGAACCCATGTGTCTCCATAGTGGTAAAAAGTAGATTGTTTTGGAGAAGAAAACTCACCCCCAAACATCAATATAATACCTGATGGATGAGCACACATTGCATGTGACGAGCGAGGAAGAGGCGAATTTTTCGATGAAATCTGTCTCCACGTGTTGTTCTCGATCGAGTACGTATAAAGCTCATTGTAAAATTTGGACTGTCCACCTGCGGTGAACTCTCCACCAAAAAGAATCAATTCTCTTTTTCCCTGGAGGGGCGACGCAACCAAACTTGGGTTGAGACGCCTAGACGGTTTGTTAGAAATAGCGACATTGATCGCAGTGAACTCAGCCTGTTCCTTGGCATACTGTTCCAAGATAGCATCGATGTCCTGATCATCTTCTTCTTCGCCCAACTTCTTAGCCAATTTCTTCAGCTTTGAGTCAGATTTAGCGGTATTTTTCTTCTGCTTTTCTGCCGCACGAGCCTTCTTGGCCTCTTTGGTCTTCTTGTCTTTCTTGGCCATTTTTTTTTTCCAGTGAGGCTCTGACAACAGATGACTATCTTCCTGTTTTTCAAAGGCCTTTATGGACTGTTCGCGTGCGCGATGGACTGGCGGAGTCTGGAGTAGATACTGGGGTATTCTTCGAGATGTCAAAATCATACGTTCGTCTACGTGAATATTTACGCGTTTGGTTATTCTGTTTTTGCAGAAGTCAGAATTTCACCTTAAAGCCAATATGTTGAAGATTTTCTCGGTGCAGCCATATGTGACCCACCATCCAAATAAAACAGTCAGTGTTTCACTTTCTTGAACATGCGCGTATCGCATGTTCTTATCTAGTACAATTTTCAAAATTCTATTGAGGTACAAATATGCTTCCCGTGCCACCAGGCCGAACAGCTGAACTGTATTATGCAAGTGCAAGCACGTCTTTATTTAAACGGAGATCGTCTTCCAAATGTTCAATCCATCTCCACCTGTAGACACCAAACACCCAGGAATTTGCTTGTGCCACCTGACGTCCTTGACGTCTCTTTGCCAATGCACAAACAATAATTGTGGTGGGATGTCGCTCAACTCTTGTGCTTCTTTGCGCTGTTGAGCGATCTCTTCATCGTCAGCCTCGACAGCCAAATCCCACAATGTGACAGTGTTGTCTTCCGAGGAAACCGCAATGATAGATTCGTCCAATGGGTTGAACGAGATGGACGTAATGGCCGACTTGTGGAAATCGTAGTGGGCCACTGGCGCTGGTGTCTCCTTCCCGCCAAAGTTACGCAAGTCCCAAACGCCCCAGGAACCATCATCATGACCCGATGCCAACAAATGGTTGATTTTATCACTCCAGGAAATGACGTTCACGTCTGTGGTGGATGCAGCGACCGAAATCACAGGCTTGTGCTTCTTCGATCTCGTGTCCCAGATGCGAACATACCCGTCACACCCTGCAGACGCAAAGACTGTGTTTTCTCCTGTGGACCACTGAATATCTTCAATGGAGTGGTCGGAAGCAGTGAAAGGTGTTTTGTCAGTGACCCAACTGGACGTGGTACGGGATGTGAGATGAATTCTTCCCAGACAGTCACCTGTCAACAAGGACCCGGTGTTGATCAATGGAGACCAGTCCAAACCATATCCTTCAACATTGCCATGGACACGCACTGTGTGAAGTGGTCTTTTGGCGGTCTTGGGAATCATGTAACCAGGCGAGTCAAAGGCCTTGAATTGGGATCCCAAGTCGAAGATTTGCACCTCTCCGTTTTCTTGCAGGAGAGCCGTGAGATATTCGCCTGTTTCTCTTGCATGGGGAGAAACTCTCACTCTGTTAGTGGTGCTTTTGAGAGGCACAGTCTCGGACATCATGACAGGATCCACATGGAGCTCGTCATCCAGATCTTCGTCCTCTTCGTCCTCTTCGTCCTCTTTCACCAAAGTTTTGGACAATGAGGACAACTTCATAGCAATCAACTCGTTGTCTTTGGCTTTGGACGCTTGAGTGGCCGTGGCGACGTATACTGAGGCAGGGTAGCTTCTTCTCTCTGAGCCCAAGTTGTCGGGCATGATGTCAAGCGTTAAGCACGGCCATGGCATGTTGACGTTATGAAGCATTTCGTATACCGTAGGGTCCGCCTCCAAGACTTCATCTGGGCCCAAAGGCTTAGATCTGTGGGGCAAGTATAAAGTCGACTCCGGGGCAGACTCTTGCTGCGAGAACTTTTCGATATCAACCTCCTCTATTTTCCCCAGCGCAGCATCCTCTTCCATACCCTGGTCTTCCTCTTCCTCCCCAGCAGAATCCAACTCGATGATCTCTTCATCTGACTCGAAGTCATCTCCATATGGGTCCTCGAACTCACCCATCTCCACATCCTGCTCGTTATCAACGTGGTCTTTCAGAAGAGGCGCAGAGCCCTCGTCTCTCTTGACAGCTGTTCTTGATGCCGTCGTCTCTTCTTCGGCACTTCTTTTTCCCATTGTTTTGTCCGTTCCTTACAAGCAGCTGGCTCCAATATTCGGGTCAGGTGCACTACTGATGAGATGAGACGCGATGAACGACGGAAATTTTCAGGTCACGTGACCCAGCACCTACCCTGTGCAATGGAAAGGACCGGAGTACACGTGGTAGCAGCGGCCGAAGCCTTGCTCATGTCTGTTCATTTTTGTTTTCGATCATTTCCCGCCTTGCCTAGGTCCGAACATTTCAGCCCAGCATCTCGTTGACTAGCGCTACAATAGTGCACGTGACCAGGGCACCAATGCATGGCTCATCTGATACCCTTACAGCAGAACCAAAATCTGCTACCTTCAAGAGCTGTTTGAATTCATAAACAAGCTTACTCTGCTGGTTTTCGGTCTCCTTCTAGGCATCTCTGGCCTTGTAGCAAGATAGTTTTGCAATCCATGGGCCTTTGTCTTGGTGCACGGGTCTGACCTGATATCCAGAAATAGGCTTTCCCATCTGGTATTCTTCCCCACAGTTCATGGAAAGAAAAGCGTTTCTTGATCAACAGGCCCCACCTGGTTATGTGGCAGGTGTAGGTAGAGGTGCCACCGGATTCCAAACAAGTGCAGATTCCGGACCAGTCCGGTTCGAGTCACAATTTGGCAGGGAGGCCGATGGGAATGACGATCTGGAAGCGGGTATTTTGGCGCAAACGGCTAGCAGATCAAAAGAAGACGATGAGGCAGACCTGATTTACGAAGAGATAGATCGCCGGATGCAAAGCCGAAGAAAAAACGCCGCCGGTGATAAGCGACAGGCCGAGACATCTCAAAGCGTGGAAATTCCAACTGGGAATGGAACCATTAGACAAGAATTTAGCCTGCTCAAGAGCGAATTGGCACAAGTGAGCATGGAAGAGTGGGCCAACTTGCCGGAAGTCGGTGACTTGACGCGCAGAAACAAAAGACAGCGCTTGCTTGATCAGCAGCAGCAGCGGATGTATGCTGCCCCAGACATACTTATTTCCAGCACTGGTTCGACTTTTAGATACAATTCGGACAGCAAGGATCTATCTTCTGTCCAAGGCGCTGACGAAAGTGCGGCAAAGTTGGCCGAAATAGAGGAGTGGGAGCAAAATAGCGCAATGGTCGGTGATTTGGAGAAGAGCAGATTGATATTGACCTCTTTGCGTAGAGCAGAGCCGTACAAGGCAGATCTGTGGATCTCCTCAGCTCGTCTAGAAGAGCAAGCAAGACAGATGCCGCGGGCCAAATCTCTCATCACTAAGGGGTGTGACCTCATTCCGCACAATGACCAAATTTGGTTGGAACGCATTCGCCTCCATCGCAGCGAGGGCACTAAGACGTGCAAAGCAATTATGAACGAAGCATTGCGGTACAATTCTCAGTCTGAAAAATTGTGGTTTGCGGCACTCGATCTAGAAAACGCAGGAGACGTGTTGTCCAGGAAGAAAATCATCATGAAGGCTCTTGAATTTCTTCCGTCTAATGTCAATTTATGGAAGGCTCTCATTGACATGGATTCGACCGAAGATGATAAGATAAGGCTTCTCAATCGTGCAACCGAACTTTGCCCAGATGAGTGGGATCTCTGGCTCACTCTCGTCAATATGTCGAACTATAGCGACGCAAAGTCTGTGCTCAACAAAGCCAGAAAACAATTGCCTAAAGAGGCGAATGTGTGGATCACAGCATTGAAACTCGAAGAAAGAGAAAACGCTAGCGCTCCTGTTGATAAGCTAGTCGGCATGATTTCGAAGGGAAAAAAAGATTTAGCGAAAACCCTGGTATTTAAGACCGCATCCGAGTGGTTGGATGAAGCTAAAAGAGCTCAAGACGAAGGTTTCTGCAAAACCTCACAGGCAATTATAATAAGTGCGTTGACTGATCTTGAAGTTGGGAGTGATTCAGAACAATTACAAGATTTGGCCGAAAGTCACTTAGCAAGTGGTCCAGATGTGGCGAGCCATATATATCAGTTTATTGCTGAGCGTCACCCTAAAACCATTAGCAATTGGACAAGGCTCTTTGGCTTGCTCCGCAAAGATCTTCCAAGACTATACAAGATGTATGAGCTTGCAATTGAAAACAATCCTGAGAACGAAATTTTGCCTCTAATGTATGCGAAAGACAAATGGTTATTAGGGCTGGATGTTCCAGCTGCCAGAAAAATTCTTGATGAAGCTGTGAAGTCAATGCCAAAAAGTGAAATGGTATGGTATGCACGTCTCAAGCTCGAGGTGAAGAACGGACAGTTCATACGCGCCAAGGAAATCTCTGAAGAAGCAGTACAACTCTTGCTGGGATCTTCTGCTCGTGTCTGGTACAAACACATACACATTCTTAGATATTGTCATCTAAATCAAGTGGGTCTGGTATCCATGGAACACTTATTGACAATTTCAAAGAATGCACTTGATCTTTATCCTGAAAATCCCAAATTGTACCTCCAGCGATCGCAGATCTTGATTGATATGGGTGACAAGTCTGCTGCCAGAGAGTGCCTTTCGGTCGGTACAAAGTTTTGTCCTCAGTCTGTGATCATTTGGCTGTCCCTTGCTACTTTGGATCTAGACATTTCCGCTGAAGCAAGAGCCCGTTCAGTGCTCGATACAGCTGTATCGCGACTTCCTAGTGAGCCTGATTTATGGGAAGCAAAAATAAAACTAGAGTTCAAATTGAAAGATTTTGTCACCGCTCGCCAGCTAATTAACAAAGCTCTAAAGAGTTTTCCGGCTTGTGGTCGTATCTGGATTCTTCACTTGAAGAATATACCTAAGATGTCGCATAGGAAGAATGCATTTCTTGATGCCCTCAAACAGACAAATAATTCCACCGATATCCTTCTTGCAATTGGCGTGTTCTTCTGGCTTGATGGCAAGTTTTCAAAGGCCAAAGCTTGGTTCGAAAGGGCTCTCATCTCTGACAAAGCGAATGGAGATGCCTGGGGATGGATGCACTGTTTTGAAACAAGGTATGGTAAAGAAGAAGATTTGAAAAAGTTCAACAATGATTTCTTGAAGACATTTGATGAAATCAGATTGGGTAATGTATGGAATCGTGTTGTCAAAGTCCCACAAAACTTTGACAGATCTCCGCTCGAATTGCTTAAATTGGTAGGCGAGGAGATTACGCGACACGAAGCTTAGAATCTTTTTATCTTTAAACAATATTTATAGACTTATTTCAATCTGTTCGAGTCTTCGTAGATTCTAAGGTTCAATGCACTCAAAAAACACGGAATCAGATGTTTTTCACTGACCCATTGGTCCACTAATTCTTCGCATATGTTCTTGAACTCGAAGTTACCGTTTGCCTTAAGCGTTTTTGTGTGCACATCAATAATAAGGTAAGGTGCGCTTGAATCAGAATGCTCACTCGAAACATACTTGGAGACCAACTTTATTTTTGAACATAGATCATTTGGGTTGACTGGACTGGGAATGAATTCAATTTTGTACCCAAAGAAGCGTGATAGTATGGCCACGATATCGCGACTCTTTTCGGCATATACTGACTTAAGACGACTTATTTGCTTCAAAAGATTGTTTATCTTGCTTTGCAAGATCTCTTTGTCATTTTCTTGTCGAACAAAGAGCGACTTGGGGATAGAATCAATATTTTCCGACTTCAAATACTTTCCAATCAAATCCAGATTCTCTTTTCGAAGCAAATCAAGAGTCTCTTGTTTGATCAGCTGATCTGCAGAAAATGGATTTGACCGAAGTTCTAAAATCTGTTGCGACGATCGGCTGGCATCCTCACTGAACAATCTAAGTTTCTTTCTCAATTGATCACATTCATCTTTGAGAATCTTTATCTGCGCCAAGAGCTCCAAATTTTCAGTTAAAGAATGTGTTGATTTAGTCTTTACGTCATCTTCTTCGATTAGACGGGGCCTTTTTGTTGGCAAATTATGTTTGACGTGTTCTTTATTGCTTTCTTTGCGCAACTGCTCGATTTCTTGTTTGTATTCGTCCACTAATTTTTCCAAATTAGTCAAGTATTGATTCATGGCGACTTTTTCTGTGTTATCAGGGGTCAGGGATGAAGGCATGAGCTTTCGTTTTGAGGTGAGGTCATCCATGTCTTTTAAAGACTTTCGCAAAAACTCTATTTCCTTTCCATTTAGAATCTTCACTTTTTCTAATTCTCTAGCAATATTTTTCTGCGTTGAAAGCTGAGTCCTTAATGAATTTATTTGAGGAATATGTTCCGAATCAATTTCATCACGCAAGTTTTGGTGACTTTGTTGTAGCTCGCTGATTTCTGCCTGAAATTGATTGAGTTTATCCATAAGAACGAGATTCTTGTTTTGGAGCATCTTGAAAGCTTGCACAAAATTCGTGACAACCTCCTCCCTAGATGAGCTGTTGTGACACTCGACTGTTGCACTGATCACACCAAAATATTCGTCAAACTTCGCTTGTAGTGCGGCATTCTCCAGCTCCAATTGGGAAGCATGGCTTTTAGTGGCTTCAAGGGATTTCAATTTTTGTGAAAGGGAGGCGTTTTTCAGCTTTAATAGCTCAATACTCGTCTTCAGCTGAAGGATCAGATCAAACTTGAACTGAAGCTCGTTGTTCGTTTTCTGAAGCGAAAGAACGCGGAGATTTAAGTCTTCGTTTTTCCTCGCATATTCGCTTTCTAACAGTGCAGATAACATAGACGATCTTTCCAGTAGAGTCGTATTTTGTTCCACTAGCTTCTTATTCTCGGCCTCGAGCACGGAGATTCTCTCCCTATATTGATCATTAGCAGCAAGTTCCCTATTGAGATCTGAGCACAAGTGCTCACGTTGACCGGTTTCTTTCTGAAGCGCCCGCTCAAATTTGTCGATCTTAGCTGTGAGCTTTTTATTTTCTGATGCAAGGCTTCTCACCTGCTGCTCGCTATCACTGGAAGACTTTCCCAGGACTTCTGCCTGGTTCTTCACCTTCAGCTGAAGTTCCTTCCTCTGATTATAGACAAAGTCAAAGTTACTCTGCAAGTGAGAAAACTCCTCGTTCTTCCGCGAGAGAAGCAGCTCATACCTGGCCACACAAGACTCCTTGCTTTGTTCGAGAAGCCGTTTCTCGGTTTTCATTGATGCAAGCTCATACTCCAAGCGAGCAAGCTTTTCTTTGTCAGTTGAGTGTGAGCCATCTACATGCAGTGGCCGTTCCAAAAACGGCGACAGGCTTCCCTCGGTCATATGCTTCAGCTATATTTTTGTTGTGTCTTTCTGGGATATTCGTGTCTCGAGGTGTGTTTCTGCAGTATGATGCTTGTTGCGCGCTCCACCTAGTATTTCCCAGGCCACTGAGTGTAGAGCTTCAAAATACAAGTTTGAATATTTTAATCAAGAATTCGAATATGGGCTGTTATGGTAGCACATTTAGGTCTACCTTGCTGTCACACTATCTTCGATTGCTTTTCTCGTGGTCCCCCAGACAGCCCTTATTCTCTTTTGGATATTGCCCCAAAGTTTTGGACCGGCGGAGTGGTCGCGTGAAGATAGGCTTCAAGATCTGGTCCAGCACCCGTGCACCACGGGCAATCCTCTCTAAGAAAGGCCGAACGCCGCCCCACGATCCAATCCCCAAACCTGAAAGATGTCCAAAATGTATGTGTCCCCTAGATATAAATCTGGTTGTCGGAAGCTTAATTACTAACAGGTTAGTCCTAGAAATTTCAAGCTTCTTGAAGAGTTGGAGAAAGGGGAGAAGGGCCTTGGAGCCCAATCTATATCGTATGGGTTGACCAGCCAGGACGATATCACCATGACAAACTGGAACGGCACCATTCTCGGCCCACCCCACTCGACTCATGAGAATAGAATATACTCCTTGAGTATTGTTTGTGGTAAAGACTACCCCGAAAAGCCGCCCACCGTGACTTTTGTGTCCAAAATAAACCTTCAATGCGTGGACTCAAAGGGAAACGTTGTGGTGAGTGAGTTTGACACATTGAAAAACTGGAAGAGATCCAATACCATGGAGATAATTCTTTTGGAGTTGAGGAAAACCATGGCATCTGCATCCAACAAGAAGTTGTCACAACCACCTGAGGGTTCTTGTTACTAAATACCTAATCTTCTTCTTATATACCTCCAATGATCTGATAGTCATGTACTCTGATAGCTTGATAGACACCAGCTTCATTTGTTTATGTCCCTCGATGGGTCATGTTGTCAGTTTCTTTTATAATCAATTTCATCAATATACTGGTACATCTCTTCATTTTTCGTACTGGGATAGCCCCCTGATGTGTCAAGCTACCACAGTCGGACACGTCAGAAAATATAACATCAAGCTAGCTTTCTTCCTCCATCTGTGACTCGAGCCATTTCGCTAGGTCTACTTCTGCTTTTAAAAATCTCTGTATCTCATCGGTGTGTTTTGACCTTATGCCATCGTTTGTCTCCAGGTCAGTGACTTCTATGTTAATCCACCGTTCGCCTCTTTGCTTCTTTCCATCAACAACCCGCGTATATGGCTGTAGACACCTCTGGAATACACGCTTAAATGGGATGCAAATGGTCTCCAGTACGGAATTAGTGGGTGAGATCTTGAAAGTGCACTCCAGTTGTGAGAGCGACTTCAACGTGCACTGATATTTTCCAGGGTTGGTAAGCTGCTCTTTATAAATACTGTGCATTTCTGCCCTTGTTCGTACAGGGGTTGGAGGTGACATCTGATTTATCTTGTCAGGAAAGGTGGCCTTGTTTTTGTATTTCTAATTGAATCTGCCTACTTGGTCCTGTTCTCGGTACACTGCGCAAACCTCCCGCGACTAGTGCTGCCTAAAAGGTTCCGCAGGTGACATGTCCTTTCGGAGAATTATAACATGAAGCATATCTGAGACTTAATTTGTTATTTTGCTTATTTTTTTCCCGATCTTTCTGGTGAGTAAAAAAGTATGAAAGTTGGAAACAAGTTTAATCGGTTGGGGCTACCTCACATCCAGTATTGATAACCTTCTTAATTAAGCAATTGACGAATTCACGATTTTGCTACAACTGCAACCCCTGGCTACCTCAAGTATTTTACCGTGCTTCTTTCGTCTACTTACTAGAGTCTAACATTTGACATCCACTCCCCTGCGTTTTTCGGCTTCTCTTATTTCAAACATTACTTGGGCGCCAACAAAAAGCGCCCCGGAAGACAAGACCAAGTAAATCAAACCATTTGAAGTACCAAAAAAGGCACGTAGAAGAGCAATTGTTCCATCATGACCCAAGCAGAATCCGTACAAATTTGCAATCATCATCATCCAAATGTTCACAACAGCACCAATTGCACACAAATGCCTATACCATGAGTTATTGCTGTACCTCTTGAAATAAGAAGTGGCAAAGATTTCCGGGAGCAAGAAGAGAACAACCAACCATCCCCACATCAAGAGCTTTAGTTCAATGTCATGCCAAATTGCAACAAAACTGAACACCACTAATGAATTGACAACCCTAGATGTATATCCGCCAGTGCCTGCACCAGCGCCACCCATTGGTATGTAAATGTATCGAAGGACCCACTTGTTGAAGGAGCGGTGCCATGATCTCCAGAAAGACACAGCAGAGTAGTTGTTATCCATGCAACGAATCATGTTCTCGGGGGGGTCAATACCATCAAGTAAACTCCAAAAGCGAAACAAGCGCCATGGTATAAGAAGTTTAAGCCAGATTATATTGAGGTTAAACATTCCCAACATCGAAAGTTGAAATGGAGTATCGCCCTCCCATGCTTTTGTTTTTGATACGGCTACCACGTACATGAAGTGCAAGAGAAACTCCATAACCAAAACGCAAAACATGAGACGAGCCCCGTACACCAAGATTCGTTTCAAGTCCTTTGTAGACAGAGCCGGATGATAATTTGACTGATACATGTAGTCGTTAAAAGTTATGATTGGACCTCCGATAAATAATGGAGCATAACACAAGTAGGAAATGTAGTTTGTGAAAGAGTAGTCTTCCATTGGAAGTGCTGCCTCAAGTCTGCCCCGATCGTCTAGTTCTGGATAACATGTTGCAATCTCATTTCTCGAAGTAGGTTTCTTGCCCCAGTTTATTTCCTGCTCAGGAGCAGCCAGCTTTTTATCATTTTTTCTGTCCAAGAAGTCCATGGCGAATGATATTATGCGAAGAAGGCTGAAATTATAAAAAACATCCCAGCGAGCAACAATCCCTTGATATCCGTTATCAATGACTTCAATTGTTGTTGGTGTGGACATAAGCATGTGATTGATAAAAAGGGATGCAACTCCATATGTCCAAAGACAAATTTTGGCCCTCTTTGGCCTTTGGATGAATTTTGCCATCACATACATGACCACGATATGAATAGCTAAGCGAAAACAATTCGTTCCATGTAAGAACCACAAATACAAACAGCCGAAACACAAATCAAAGTGAGTTCTTTTATGCTCGCAGAAATATGAAACAGCCCTTCGAAGTGCCGTGTGGCCAAGCATCATCCCACAGATCAACCAAAAATTGTCTCTGAGAAAGCGATACTGCTGGTCCGAGTTGTCCACTTTTCGTCCGAACATCCAGCCATCACTCAAAAGATGCTCAAAAAGAGGGTAGTTTGGGTTTGTTTCATTAGAGGCATCCATAGCCGTTTTGTACATTAAGGGCACAACAACGGCAAACACTAGGAGATAGAATTTGAACTCCAAGGTGTGCCAGCGAGAATCTGGGCTTGCCTTGGCTATGATCAATTTCTTCTTTTCTACATCTTTCGGGGCGTGTAGACGAATATCAAGCGTTTCCAATGAAAAGAACTGGAGAAAACCGTCAAGATAACGCATTTTGATTATCCACTTTGATCTGAGCAACTCGGAACGAGCTACTTGAAGAGTTGCAGCCTTCAGGCGGTCAGGACACGACTATTTGCGTCGAGGTGCTTGCCAGCGACAGTAAGCCCACTACTATTTTTCACCAATTTTATTCTGCAAAATTATTACATGCGAAGCGCTTTCAGCGCTATTTCGTGAAATCAAATCAGGAATAAAGTCAGTAATTATAAAACTCTAAGGAAAACGTTAAAACGTTGTACAGGAAGTGTCTGCGAATCTCCGAAACGACTGGAGCACATGTAGTAGTATTGGACCATGTTCGAGTTGCGGACCCACACACTTATGAAAAATGTCTATCTGTGTGATTGGAATATGGAATCATGGTTTTCAAAACCATCTCCACTGAAAATTGAATAAATTTCTCCCATTCCAAATTTTACCATTATGCTTTGAATGTTATATTTTCCCTAAATGACTCAAGATATCAAAATTAGATAATTTTTTCTCAGCTTCGTGTGATTCAGCAGCACCCTGGAAAACAAATTCACTTGGGCATAGTTGCCAAAATCAGCAATACATGATAAATGACCGACCATTACATATAAGAACATGATATACTACGTGTAATAACTTCATTAATGTCAGCTCTCTGGTCGCTCATGCGCGCGAGAGCTCCATTGATGCACACAGATCGCCAAGTCATCTGCATGAAGACTAGGTTGAGACACCAACCCTCGCCGAAAAGCCTTCCAAAAAATGTCGGACGATTTTGAAAGAAGACCAAATCCTAAAGGCTGGGTGCCCCCAAAGGCCCCATACAATCCTTATGATTCAACGGACATTCGGCCCGCAGAAGGTTATCCATCGGAATTCAAGGTACCCAGCGAAGCACCACTGGGGTTTTCTTCATTACCCAAAAATCCCACACAATATAAGAAAATAAACGAGACTATGAAAAGGCTCAACTACACGCCGAGACCTATGTCGACTCTATACCCGGGTCAGTACATGGTGTTGCGTAAAGTCGATACTAATCAGAGGCTCAACACTGGAACGAGATGGTTTGGAACTTTCCTCACAGGGTCTATTCTCTTCTATTTCTCTTTCTTTTACAGGTGGAACGATGGGCATGAAAACATAATGTCCGGATTCTACAGAACAAGACTTCAATTGAAGGAGAAATTCTTTGGCCTCAACAATCTTGAATACGAGGATTTGTACCACCCTAGAGACACCATTTCTACGGTCAGAAATGTCCGTGATACCGACTACATTCCTGAGGAGTTGCGTAAAACAAAAGAGGGCGATTTCGCCTTGAACAGACCTTCGGAGAGACATGTATTGGAGGCAAAAAGAATTCAGCAAGAACAAGAAGAGAAACTCTTGCGTGAATTTGACATGCATCAGGAATTTGCCAAACAGTTTATGGAGGACGCACCAGAGCAAAAGAAGAAGAAAAAGTTTTGGTTGTTCTGAGGTGAAGGCTGTCACATAATCGCCGAGGCTTCGCTTAAGAATAATGTTGTACATAGATGCTCTAGTAATTTATTATTTCCATACATTTGAAGAATAAAAAGACTTTAATGAATGTTCCTGAAATAAATGAGTAGAGAAGCTTTTTTGAGAAGTGCTGGTAAATTTTGGTGCCTCAGATTAGGTCCACGACCAGCTTAACATCACTCTTCTTGGTTAGGACATCTGGTTTTCGAATTCTCCGTCCTTAAAACTCGCGAAAAATACTGAATTTGTCCTCTTCAATAGTGTACAATTGGGGGATGAAATCAGGCCTGAAGCTATTTGTATATTGCCCTATTGAAAGGTTTAAAGTATGATGCCCTTGACGCTCAATGAGGAATGCAGACTTCTATCAACTTTTCAATATGTAGTCGAATATAACACAAAGGGGCCAAACATGAAATCAAGCTTAATTGAATCACGATATCGACTCAGGTGACTAGGTTGTGGACCGCATTTTTTAGGGACCCAGCATGTATTTCATGGAAAAATTTACTAAAACTTGTTTCAGATGCTCGAGATCTTTCTATATCTTTTTTCTCTGATATTGATTGTTTGGTTATCTGGGCTCATTTGAAATTAGATACAAAAAAATTAGTATTCGTACAAAAATCTTCAGACGGAGTTGTGGATTTTTAGTGAGTTTTATCTATTCAAAGATATAAAAATATTCTAAGAAAACAGGTTTTGAACACGTGCCCAGTGTCAAACAAATCAGCCTTATTCTTCTTGCAAGTGTCTCTCGACCTGATTTGGGTGGGGTATTTCAAGTCATTTTATGAAATGAACAAAGATTTAAATTGGAAAAACATTTACACATCTTAAAGATACGTACATATTGTCGAAACTCGGCTCGTGCCCTCCCTTTAATCACGCCCTAGACGGTTCTTTTGGCCCGTATATCTTTGCGTAATGGATATTACGTTACCAATTCCTGAATAATTTACCTATAGTTTTTGTTTTGGTAGATTCATCTGATCAAAGGAGCAAGACCATATGAAAATATGTATAAAAACCTTTAAACAGCTCCCAGCTACGTACCAAGTGTCTTAGCTCGGCCCGTAAAAAACCTTTAAACAGCTCCCAGTAGCCTGCCAAAGTAAGCGCGTGATCTAGATGTAAATTGTAGAAAGCCAAATACAAGAACAATAAACAAGTTCAGAAGACTGACGCAGCTCAAGATTCGTTTTAGTGTTTATCTATGATTACGTCTGGTATCTTCCTCACACATCACATGGTTGTATAGTGTAGTGGTTATCACCTTCGGTTTTGATCCGAATAACCCCGGTTCGAATCCGGGTACGACCTTTTTTGCATCTCAAAGTCTTCACAAAAAACATTTTTTGACCGCATTGTCGTTCCTTCTATGGTGTTACCCGCCCCGCACACGCACGCTATATATTCAAGGCTTCTCCCACCCTGCTCTTTCATTTTTCCTTAACGCAAATTCACAGCCACTCACAACGTAACAGCATCCCGTTGAGGTTGAACCCATTGTGGCGTTCTTGACCCATGACCATCGGGGTATTGTTGTAATTTTTTAGCGGTGGACTGGAGACTAATTTGTTGATCTTGGGTGCAGCATTCCATCTGTAAATACTTGTTATTTCTAAGGGATTGCCTTCGTGTGCCCGTATGGGGATTGCTGCAAGGATTAACTTTACATCTTACTTCTCTTCGTAATTTTTTTTTTTCACTAGAAACATGGGCTTGGATATTTTTCTGTAACATCGACGGGCCCTATATGCATACGCCAACGGCCTTTTCTTTAAACGATACATTCGACGGAAGTTTAATCTCGAGTCCAAGAAAATTTATACGTACAGCTCTGCAGAAAGTGGCCGGATTAGAAAATCATGTCGCACATTGTCCGTCGCGGCCAACGACGGTGCAGATCGAAAGCGCTCACCTTGTCATACGAGGTCTGTTCAAGTACGAGCCTGATGATCCAAGCGCCATGAATTTCTCGATCTGGCTTCTCTTTTGCGCCTTAGCGCATATGCAAAAATTGTCACATGCCCTGATGCTCCCGGGTCAAAACGTCACAGACTTGTCTTGCTTTCAAGTCTCAGAGGTCCTGGCACAAGACCAATGTCTGTTCGTACGTGAGAATTGTAACAGTGACAGCTACAGTATCGGCAGGGCAGACTACTTGAAATTTTATTATTGCTCCCCTCTACGTCCCGGGTCGCTTGCGGTGATATCTGGGGTCGTTTTCTTCTGTTTTGTGTCCCTCGCCCTTACAGCTTCTGACTACCTATGCCCGAACTTGTACTCCATATCTAAGTTTCTCCAGTTGTCAGACAACTTGGCGGGGCTCACATTGTTGGCCTTGGGGAACGGTTCACCAGACGTGCTTTCCACATACAAGGCTCTCGAAGTAGAAGCCACGGGGCTTGCAGTGTCCGAGCTCATGGGAGCTGCGCTTTTCATCTTGACCGTAGTGGTGGGCGCCATTTCATGGGTGCACCCGTTCAAAGTGCCTAGGTTTCACTTTATACGGGACGTGTCATTCTATTTGGCCATTTCGTTCATGTGCATCCTTATCTTTATCAGCGGCAGCCTCACATACTGGAGTTCTCTAGTATTGTTTTCCACGTATATAATATACGTTGCCGTAGTGCTTTTTAGTCACTCGGTGCTTTGGGAAAACTTGCTACATACAGCAAACGTCATACGGTTTCGGAGCACATATGAGGAGGAACCAGCTCCCAGCATCGTTGAAAGACGCCTCGATGATTTCAATACCGATTACGTGCCCCACCCCTCAATTGAATTATTATTGGCCCACAGTTACCAAGAGGGGGAAGACGAGGTGGATGCATTCTTGAGCTCACATCCACATAACCATTGCGATAAAAGAACCCTCATTGAAACAGGTGCCTATGGTATCAACTTGCTCTTGAAAAAACTATCAAATCATACGCTGCATCTCCCTGGAGTCTCATCTAGCTTGACATTGACGAACGAGCGACCTCTAACTGCAACTGCTAGCATTGCAATCGAGAATTCCACTGCAGATCATGAAAACACAGTATCTGACCCTAAACTCCAGGTTAAACCACATCACATCTCAGTTTGGAACCTGATATTGCCCTCATTAGATCCAGAAGCATCACTTTTGACAAAGGCTCATTACTTCATTACTTTCCCCACGAACAGCCTCTTGCGGCTCACTACTCCGAACAGAGAACAAGCAATCGAGTATGGTCAATCCCTCTCATGCAACGCGTTCAACTTCAGCACTTCTGCTCTCGACAGTGTGATTAGCAACACATCTTGGGATTATGATTATAGCTTGGATATGAGGATTTTCAAATTACAGCTTGTGGCTGCTCCAGTTTTTGTCCTCATCACGTGTTTTCCCAACACTGTATTTGCATGGTTCATGACGTTTCTCGTGCTGATCTCAATTTATGGAATCAGCATTATGATTCCAGAGGGAGACTCTACGTTAAAAAGCTTTTCGTTAAGACACAAGTTCTGGAACTATTTTGGGTCATTTGTTGGCTTTATTGCCTCTCTTCTCTGGATTTCGATATTTGCCACCGAAATCGTAGCTATTCTCAAAGCAATGGCTGTTATATTTGCCATTCAGGATGACTTATTGGGTGCTACTGTCTTTGCCTTGGGAAATTCCGTAGGCGACTTGGTATCCAATCTCATCATAGCCAAAATGGGGATGCCAGCCATGGCTTTTGGTGCTTGTTTCGGGGGGCCTCTTCTATCGATCAGCTCTTTGGGATTTAGCGCGGCAATCATTATGTGCAACAAGAATAAGCGAAGTATATCCATAGAGTTTTCCGATACATTGAAATGGAACTGCTTTGCCTTGATTGTGACACTAACATTCCTCGCTGTTTCCATTCCGTTAAACGGTTGGACGTTTGATAGACGAGTAGGAAGTATTCTATTATCCATATGGATAGCCTCCAGTATATTGACTATAATTTCGGGTCTATAGATAATATAATGTCCTATTTTTGTACATATGTGATAAATTGAGAATAAAAACAAATTACATTTGATATAATAGATAGTATTCTTCCTATTTCTTGCCTAGTCAACTTCCTCAACTGTTGGACCTTGGCTAGATGCAGAAGCATCACCTCCAGCACCCGGGAATCCTCCGGAACCAGGGAACCCAGCGCCAGCACCACCAGGTGTAGCGCCAGCCAGATAGGCTTTGGTCATGATTGGATTCACGGTGCCTTCCAATTCAGATTTTCTGTCAGTGAACTCCTCAGTCGTGGCCGTTTGGTTGCTATCCAACCATGAAATGGTCTCATCGGCCGCCTTAACAACGGTTTCGACATCCGAGGCATCCAACTTTGCCTTGAACTGCTCCTCGTTCACACTAGACTTCAATGAATAGGCGTAAGATTCCAATGCATTCTTGGCTTGTATCCTCGAGGCCTCTTTTTCATCTTCCTCTCTATACTTCTCCGCATCGGAAACCATCTTTTCGATTTCCTCCTTGGATAATCTACCCTTGTCGTTGGTGATGGTAATCTTCTGTGTCTTTCCAGTACCTTTCTCCAAAGCAGACACATTCAAAATTCCGTTGGCGTCAATGTCGAATGTGACTTCAACTTGGGGCACGCCTCTAGGAGCAGGTGGAATGCCAGATAATTCGAATTTTCCCAACAAATTGTTGTCCTTGGTCTTGGCCCTCTCGCCTTCATAGACTTGAATCAAGACACCTGGCTGGTTGTCAGCGTACGTTGAGAAGGTCTCGGACTTCTTGGTAGGGATAGTCGAGTTTCTTGGAATCAACTTAGTCATGATTCCTCCGGCAGTTTCAATGCCCAAAGACAATGGAGCCACGTCCAACAACAACAAGTCCTGGGTTTTAGAGGAGGTATCACCGGACAAGATCGCAGCCTGTACAGCAGCGCCGTACGCAACGGCCTCGTCGGGGTTGATGGACTTGCTTGGTTCCTTGCCATTGAAGTAGTCCGAAACCAACTTCTGGATCTTTGGGATTCTGGTTGAGCCACCCACAAGAACAATCTCATCCACCTGGGACTTGTCGATCTTTGCGTCTCTCAAGACCTTTTCCACAGGGTCCATAGTAGATCTGAATAGGTCGTGACACAACTCCTCGAACCTGGCTCTGGTGATAGATGTGTAGAAGTCAACGCCCTCAAACAAGGAGTCGATTTCTATGGATGTCTGGGCAGAGGAGGACAAAGTTCTCTTGGCACGTTCGCAGGCCGTTCTCAATCTCCTCATGGCTCTTTGGTTCGAGGACAAGTCCTTTTTGTTTTTCCTCTTGAACTCGGTGACAAAGTGGTTGACCAATCTGTGGTCGAAGTCCTCACCACCCAAGTGGGTGTCACCGGCAGTGGCCTTGACATCGAAAATCCCGTCCTCGATGCTCAACAAGGAAACGTCGAAAGTGCCCCCGCCCAAGTCGAAGATCAAGACGTTCTTCTCGCTCTTGGTGTCCTTGTCCAAGCCATAGGCAATGGCCGCAGCGGTGGGCTCGTTGATGATCCTTAAGACATTCATGCCTGCGATGAAACCTGCATCCTTGGTGGCTTGTCTCTGGGAATCGTTGAAGTATGCGGGGACCGTGATCACGGCGTCCGTGACCTTGGTGCCCAAGAAGCTCTCTGCGGTTTCCTTCATTTTGGTCAACACCATCGACGAAATCTCCTCCGGGGTGAAGTCCTTGCGTTCGCCCTTGAATTCCACCTGGATGTTGGGCTTGCCGCCTTTGTCGATGATGGTGAAGGGAAAATGCTTCATGTCCTCCACCACCTCCTTATCCGAGATCTTTCTGCCAATGAGTCTTTTGGCATCAAACACCGTGTTGCTGGGGTTCATGGCAGCCTGGTTTTTGGCGGCGTCTCCTATGAGTCTTTCGGTGTCGGTGAAGGCAACATACGAGGGGGTGGTTCTGTTGCCTTGGTCGTTGGCAATAATGTCGACTTTGTTATTGGCGAAATGCGCCACGCACGAGTACGTGGTGCCCAAGTCAATTCCAATTGCGTTTGTCATCTTGTAGTTTGATGTTAGTGATTACTTGTTTTCTGTAGAGAAGACAGGACCAGCCGCCACAAACGGGCCGATGGGCCGCAGATTTATAGTGCACGGGATCCGAGACCAGAACATTCAGGGGTGTGCCAAAGATCACCCCACACAAAGTCTCCCTTTCTAGGCAGTACCCGAACGTTCTGGAACATGGGGTAAGATGTGCGAGCCGGTGCGATGGTCCAATGAACGCGGGAAAAAAAGGCGGCGCGGGCTGCTTCCGCTATTGCCAGAGGAGTTCTCCAGAGTCCCGTGGAATCCCGTGGAATCCCGTGGAATCCCGTGGAATCACGAAGGTTCCGTCGGTTCTGCAATGCCATTAAGGCAGGAGACATCTCCGATGTATGCTCGAATGTTCCAGCAACTGCTGCCTCACATCAGGCTCTGTTTGGTTTCTTCATTCGCAGATGTCTTGGTTGTGCCGCACTAGTACTGTCGCTGATATGCCGCGCCAATTCTGCAGTGGTCAGTTGCGGTGCGCGAACGCCAGACCTGGGGCCTAGCTTTGGGGCCTGGCTTGCTTGGGGTGCGGAGCAAGCATATCGGACCTCCCAAATAAGCTCGCAGACCTCTACCCAGCGCCGGGGATTCGTGCCTAAATGAAGCAAAACAAAAGAGCAAAAAAACAAACAAACACCAAATCAGTTCAAAGGCCGAGGAATTCCCGGAACAGCCGGGGGAGAAGCCTCACGTGATTCGGCTGCGGCCTTTCCTTCCGCTGACTGCTACTTTATCTAACCCACGGCTCTGGTTGGCACGGCTCGTGTCCGAGTCAAACCGGCGGCCGCGCCAGACTCGGACCTACCCAGATCCTGCGCATCAGACGACTAACAAAAAGCGAGACTAGGCAGCTTACCCGTCCCAATTCTTCTCCGGATTCTTTTTTTTTCCTTGCCAAATCTCATATTCACTCGCCAAATGTTCAGGACCATTGCCAGACAAACCGCCCGCACCTCTCCTTGGAGAACCGCCGTCAGATTCAACACCACCAACTTCAGAGTCAACACGGACTCTCACGTGTGCAAGTACTTGAACGAGGGCCCTAAATTTGTCAAGTTCACAAACGAGCACGAGTGGATCGCAGTGCACGAGGACAATACTGTCTTTTTGGGTGTCACTGACTACGCAGCCAATGCTCTCGGTGACACGACCTTCGTTGAGTTGCCCGAAGTGGGCGCCACCTACGAGGAGGGCGAGTCGATCGGCTCTGTGGAATCGGTGAAAAGCGCCAGTGAAATCTACTCGCCTGTCAGCGGCGAGGTCATTGCCGTGAACGACACCTTGGAGAGCAAGCCGCAATTGATCAACGTGGACCCCATGGGCAGCGGCTGGATTGCGCACATCAAGTTGGACAAGTCCATCGAGGCGGTGGAGGGCCAGGAGGGCTTGATGAACGAGGAGGCCTACATGTTGTCTTTGAACGACAGCTAGATGCGTGGACCCGCCATCGTTATTTATGTAGACTAAAGCAATGTACGCCGTTCGATTCACGACGAGCCGGGTATTCGTATTTTAGAAAGGCTTCCACCTGGGTGCGCGGCACGTGGAAACGGCCGCCGCTGCCGTGGTCCCTGGGGCATCTGACCGGCGGCCGATTGGAATTAGAAGAAACAAAAGAAGCAAGTCAGTAAAACTATCGATAGATTCTAAGAAAAGTGCACAGCGATAGGCACGATGATGACAATCAACAAGATGATCACACCCAAAATGAGGCACATTCTCATCTTCATGTCCTTCCACCACATGTCTTTCCTGACGCGGTTGGCGCCGCGGCGAAAGCCTTGGGCGCTGATTGCAAGGTTGTCTGTTTTGTTCTCGATTGAGTCTAACCTCTCGCCTCTTTCGGCGACTTTGTTGATGTTGTCCCTCATGATACCCACGGTGTCATCGATTTGCTACAGGTGTGTTAGTAGGCGCTGGAAGGCGTGAGTAGCAAGGGGGCTCGAGGACTTGTTCTTGGGACATTTGGCCCCTGCCATCTGGCGGGCTGATACTGCAGTGCGGGATCGCGTAAAACATGCCACTGTAATTCCAGGACTGAGGAGTGTGAGCGGGGAAAGCGGCGCCAAAGCACACTTCAAAGAGAAAGCCCCAGGCCAGTCTGCCAGATGTCTGATCCGTCTGGTATCTTTTGTGTCTGGTTTATTTTGTCTTTTGTGGGTGGTATCTTTTGTGTCTGGTATCTTTCGTGTCTTTTCGATATGGGACACGCAGGCCGTTGATGAAGATCTTGCAAATGGAAAAAGTGCTAACATACCGCTTGGATGGCCGCCGTCCGGGAGTTCGACTGGTCACCGGTGGTCTGGCTGGGGATATATGGATCGTAAGGTACGGAGGTCGACATTTGCTTTGTTGTTTTTGTGGGGAATATCCGCTGATACGTTGGGAACTAGCGCGGTCGGGGCCCCTGGCTGTCTTTGTATTTCGCGTGAGTTTTGCGCATTGTCCCCGTGACCTCACCAAGGATGGCGGTGGGAGGCGCTGCAACAGCACGGAACGGCCCTCTGTATACCGGACACCACACTTCCATATCTTCCGGGAACCGACTCGCGGATACACCAAGCCAGGCCTCCAGGATCTTTCAGCCATGTTTCATAGAATCCAAAAGCAGTGAAACGGTTGCAGAGCCATTCTGAATCTGAATTCTTGTTGGTAGGTTGGGCGGTTCGAAGGGTTCAGAGCTGGTCCGTGTGTTCCGTAGGTATTCCGAAGCACGCCGCTCCGGGTCCGTGAATCAAAAAATAAATAAAAAAAATAGAAAAACAAAAGAAAAACAAAAGAAAAACAGTCCCGAATATACGGATCCCGGCCTACTAGCCCACAACATTTTTGGCCAGAGGTGCATCCTGTTTTTATAACCTGTTTCATGTTGCCTAGGGTTATTGCATTCTCGCAGCCCGATTCACGGCGCGCGTTTTAATTTGGGCAAAGCATTCTCGTTGTCTCTCGTGAGACACTTTTTCTGAAGCATATCCTCAATCACGATCATGGAGTTGCCTGTATGCGCGAGCTTGCAAAGTGAACGCCACTGCCCACCAAAAACAAACTGTAGCGCTTTTTGAACAAAACAGTGAACATAAGAATTTTGATGACCGGTTCTTTGATGGGTGGGGCGCAAAGGCCCGGTTCATACCCAGCGTTGTGTTCCAGAATACCGCTTGTTTGCTTCGCAGGCACAGGTATTTAGAAATGCTTATCTCCCGAGTGAGCGTCCATAACTGGCCGCGGGCCGCAGTGGATAGATGGCCAAACTGGGGCCACCAGCCACTCCGCCATATAACAGTGTCCTCGAAATATCGGAAATGAAACACGGCCAGCGCACACCACGACCAGCACGCGCCGGTGCTTCTGTTTGCTGTATCCCATGAGCTCCAGCGCCTACAAAAACAAGCCTTTTCGATTGGAAACCCGGGTATTCCAATAAAAAGATGGAGCCACTTTCCTTCATAATCTCGCCCTATTGAAAGGCGCGAATTTTTGGCTGGCGGTGAAATCGACGCGGGTCGGAACGTGACGTTGGCCATGGAAACTGGGCGTCGCTCAGCCACTAACAAGTGCCTCGCAGCGGGCAAGCAAACACCCGCGTGATAAGACAAAACCCCGACATCCTACATTTGATTTGTTTTGCCTCAGAGCGTGATTTTCGGCGGGAAACAATCAAGAAAGGAAACTTCAAGCAAGTCTTGGACTTTGACTACATACTTGGAATGCCACAGGCAGCATGCATTTTGAGTAGGGAGGCCTCGGGCTGTATGAAGCATACTTTGCCTCACCTTTGACCCTGTGCGCGCCATGTGGCCGCTCTGTATACAGGAACGCTCGCCTTCGTTTACCGTAGGACAAAATGACCACGATTCCTTTTTTCCGCTCCTACCCTCTCTTTTTTCCACACTTCAGTTAATAAATATACATAAAAAATGGACGGTGGTATGTATCGCAACAATCGATTCCCTTTTCTCCCATCGGAACTGCAAGTAGAAGACGGGGGCAACTATGCTTGACTCAATTTTTAGCTGTTTGCTCTGTTTCCCTGTTCACCGGGATCTTTCGTTATCTTCTTGGCGTGACTATTGCTGCTCTTGAACCCGGCGAAATCCAGCATGTACTGGACTTGAACCGATATTCTGGCTCCTCACAGGATGGCGGTTTTTTCTTGATGTTTTCTCAAGGCCAACAGATCAAGTGTGTTCCGGCTATGTCAGTTGCATTGGGTTGCGGCGCCACCGACAGTCACATGATCATCATCCATATAGCTCAAAGAGACCCTAATGAACATGTGAAGTGGCGTGAGTTTTACTCTATTTGGAAACTCAGTTGCTTCGCCCATGTTTACTCTGGGCTTGGGTCGTCGAACTTTGGTGTAAGGATGTACTGGCTTTGCGACAACCCCTTTTGCTCGCTCCAAAGCAATCGAACTCACGTTCCGCGCCTGCGGTTGGGCGACGCGCACTTTGATGCAGTGGGCGGAAATCCCAAAATTATCATGATTCAGCTGCCATTTCTTGCCGCAAACTTTACCTGCTCAATCCCTTGGCTCACTTCCACATGCAACTTGGGTTAAATGGTTGGTTAGCTCTGATGAGAAAAAAAAAGAGCAAACACATAAGCATAGCACCCACTACCCGTCTTCTCTGATTCCACCATGCGAGCACTGGCTTTTTTCTGAGTAATTCAAGACCTGTACTAACCCCTTACAGAAGAAGTTGCTGCTTTGGTTATCGACAACGGTTCCGGTATGTGCAAAGCCGGTTTCGCCGGTGATGACGCACCCCGTGCTGTTTTCCCATCTATCGTTGGTAGACCAAGACATCAAGGTATCATGGTCGGCATGGGCCAAAAAGACTCTTACGTCGGTGATGAGGCACAATCTAAGAGAGGTATCTTGACCTTGAGATACCCTATCGAGCACGGTATTGTCAACAACTGGGACGATATGGAAAAGATCTGGCACCACACCTTTTACAACGAGTTGAGAGTTGCCCCAGAGGAGCACCCAGTCTTGTTGACCGAGGCTCCAATGAACCCCAAGTCTAACAGAGAGAAGATGACCCAAATCATGTTCGAGACTTTCAACGTTCCAGCTTTCTATGTGTCTATCCAAGCTGTGTTGTCTTTGTACTCTTCCGGTAGAACCACTGGTATTGTTTTGGACTCTGGTGATGGTGTTACTCACTTGGTTCCAATCTACGCTGGTTTCTCTATGCCCCACGGTATCTTGAGATTGAACTTGGCTGGTAGAGACTTGACCGACTACTTGATGAAGATCTTGTCTGAGCGTGGCTACACTTTCTCGACTACCGCCGAGAGAGAAATTGTCCGTGACATTAAGGAGAAGTTGTGTTACGTTGCCTTGGACTTCGAGCAAGAGATGCAAACCTCCTCTCAATCCTCTGCTATTGAGAAATCCTACGAATTGCCAGATGGACAAGTCATCACCATTGGTAACGAGAGATTTAGAGCTGCTGAGGCTTTGTTCCGTCCAACAGACTTGGGATTGGAGGCCGTTGGTATTGACCAAACCACTTACAACTCTATCATCAAGTGTGACGTCGATGTCAGAAAGGAGTTGTACGGTAACATTGTCATGTCTGGTGGTACTACTTTGTTCCCAGGTATTGCTGAGCGTATGCAAAAGGAAATCACTGCTTTGGCTCCTTCTTCTATGAAGGTCAAGATCATTGCTCCACCAGAGAGAAAATACTCTGTCTGGATTGGTGGTTCTATTTTGGCCTCTTTGTCCACTTTCCAGCAAATGTGGATCTCGAAGCAGGAGTACGACGAGTCTGGACCAACTATTGTTCACCACAAGTGTTTCTAAGAGCACTTGTGTCTTTAGTTGCACATGCCGTATTCTTGCAAATCTAGTGCTATTCCTTCCACTAAAAGTATATTCTTCTATCTAGTTAGAGTTGTTTTGAAAGCAGTTCATATTTAATGGAAGATATCAATTGAAAAATACGTTTGCATGTAGCTCAGATTGGAGATTCTCAAGTTTGTATAGATTTACTTGATGTTCAAATGCGGAGTCGTGTTTTGCATACGGCCTAAAACACAATGGGGCGCGTAGCGCAGAATCACGTTGTCCTCATGTAGCATCTCAAAACTCTCGGTAGCATCTCTACCAGCAAATTTGAGGATGGAATCCAGACCGCCAGGATGATCCTTCAAAAACAGGGTTAAATCCAACACAACACTCTTCACGACTACCCAGCAATCGTCTTCCTTATTGTGCTTCGCCACTTCTTCCTTCAGAAAGGTCTTCGAAGGAATCTCAAACTGAGTATATATATCGTGTTTCTCTTTGGCGTCAACTCGCGAATTTGGGGGTATTTCCCATTCTGTGGGTGATATTTCGCTAGCTTTTGGAGCCAGCGATCTATCACCAAGATCAATCACCACTTTTTTCGATACAGGATCAATATGGAGACTTATTTGACCCAAGCGCTGTGCTGCCTGTATTGAGTTTGCAGAATTGCAGGTGGTCAATTTCTTTAGCAAAAAGCTGGAAGCCTCATCTGCTGCCAAGCGCCCATACACGACGCAGGCTAAGAGAGAAGAACCACCGAGTCTATTATGTCCGTGAACACCTCCTGCAACTTCTCCAGCCGCATATAAACCCTCGAAAATGGTTTCTTTGCCATCTTTCTGATGAACTACTTGAGACTTGTCATTGATCTTGACTCCCCCCATGGTGAAATGCAAGACGCGTGCAATATATGCTACATGATACGTCTTTTCTTTCTCCATATCGAACGGGGTTGTGGGGAAGTACATTTTGCCAAACTCATCCTTTCGCTCGCCTTTTGCAGAAGAGTTGTAGCTGGACATAGTTTTTTGCAATTTCTCAAAAGGCACCCCAATTTCTTCTGCTAGCTTAGCACCTGGCACAGCTCTTAACAAGCTCCTTTGTGTGTAATGCTTGATGTGAAATTCTAAGCGCTGTTCGCTTTGAGAATTCAAGACAAGTCTCAAGGGTCCAAGACCTTTTTGCAACTGCTTGAGCATTTCCCCACTAACATAGTCCCTAGTCCCGAGCTCATCACAAAAGCGCTCCCCCTTTTTGTTGAGCATAATCCCGCCTTCTCCCCTTAGAGCCTCGGCTCCAAGAAAGAGAAATCGGGGATGATTTTTGCCTTCAATTGTGTCAGTGTCATGGTAGTCAATAAGTCCCGTAGGGTGGACTTGGACTTTCTCCATATCAATTCCCACACCTGAGTTCTTCATGATGATTTTTTGACCATCTCCGGTAGCGTGGCTTCCGTTTGTGGAGGGTAAATCGATGATATCTGGGCGATATTTGCGCAACAATGAATTTTTGGTGAAATCGGCTGCATATCCACCCGTTGCCATAATTACAGGCCCAATCAAGTGTCCCTTTTTTTTTGTTTTCATATCTTTGTACTTCACGCCTCTCACGATTGAGGCGTTTTTATCGTCGAGAATGAGATCAATCACCTGCGTGTTTTTCAAAATCATGACTCTGCTTGGCTCGAAGTCCGCCAAATTCTCCAATGTCTCGAGAAGCTTGTACGTGATTGCCATTCCAGGAAATTTTGCGTCTTTCCCACGGTGTGTTCTTGGTTGTGAATGTCCACCCAAGCGAGACACAACTGACAAATCTAGCCCAAACATCTCCAGAAGCCAATGCACCGCATCGGCACTGTTATTCGTGAGCACTTCAATGAGGGCCGGATTTGCTTGCTTCTCAGCTGTGGCGAGAGTATCTTTGTAGAAACTTTCTACAGAATCTGGGATTTTCAAATTAATCTGGGTCCGGGTGAGAGCTCCATTTATCCCCAGTGTGGCCTTACCACTATTCCCACTAAGAAAGCCTTGTTTGTCCAAAAGAACAACGTTGGCACCCCGGCTATATGCCTGATGAGCAGCAGAAAGACCAGCTAGGCCACCACCAACGATGATGATTGGACTGTCCGGAGAAGCCATGAAGTTTTCTGTGAACTCTTGTAGAAGGGTATGAATATAGAGGTTTGTGTAAGCAGTCAGATTGGCGCCACGAAAGTTTATGCCCACTACTAGTAGTATAAATAAATTTATTTCACTTGAATTGGGAGCAGCCGTGTGCAACTCGTATGAAATGAATAGAATAGAAATAGAGGGCATGCGGCTTGGTAAATCGAGGCGATCATTTGTGAGCACAACAGGCCTGCATCCTGAATGTGGGTTTTGCGGGGTTTGTCGGGGCACGTTTTGTGGGGCTTCATATACCTCGGACTTTGCAAAGTGCCCCGTACCATTATATCACATGGCCTGGACCAGTCGGGTCACTCACATAAAAAGAGGATCTGAAGTCATGCTCTCATAGAACTTAAAGTAATTCTTGCAGCTGGAGTTTTTTCTAGTCAATACAAATACCTTGGCTATTCCACTACCTAGTGTTAGGGACTTCACGGGTCATAGGCGTTATGTATTACTATTTGATCACTGGTTTCTCTAGAACTCTACAGGAGTTCTATTCCACCTTTGTATACTTTATCCCGAGGTCGAACGGAACCCTTAGGACACGAGAGAATATTCTATGAGTTGTTCAAAATGATATCTGACAGAACTCACAATACTAGAAGTGCATATAGTCATATATGCGCTTACTGGACCATCAGTGACAAACTTATACCAGGGACCTTACATCTGGAAGGCTACTTTGTCTGTTATAGTATTAGCCAGCCTAGAGCATCATCCCGAACAGCATAGTTTGTACGAGAATATGGGTAGATCACGTGGGCACAGGTGACTGTAGCCGATGCAGCCGGTAGGTCATATGATGCCCACGGGACGCAAAGGAGACTTGAGGCAAGTCCTTTCACAGGTTTAGATAGTGATAAATATCTACACACCCCTGCAAAGCAGCAGATCCGTATGTAGACTCTGAATAGTATCTCAAATAAATGGTGAAAGATTTTAAACACAATTTTTTTAAATTTGTTTAAATTCTTCAAAAATTTCACTGGGGGTCTGCCTCTTTACAATCCACATCTTCGGAACGCAACACTGATGTCTACATGTATACCCATCAAATAGTATCCTTAGAATCGGCATCTCACCAATATAAACTATTCATAGGGTCCAATAGACCATAATTATTGATTATAACAAAAAAGCATTCAAAACAACGAATCATTAGGCGAAGGGTTTTTGAATAGGTTGAAAAATTAGCAACTGAAAATGTGGCTTTGCGCCAAGTGCAACCACAAACGCCACAGGAGTGCATAATATTTGAACAATACCAAGTCGACATATGCAGTCCCTAAATTAGACGGTGAAGTAAATGATCCACACAAGAGTTGTTTTGAATTTTTGTATATGTTAGAGCTTGATAATGAGAAGTTAGATGAATAACATAAGTCAGCTTGTTTCCCCATAATGATGGCATAACTCCATTCAATTAAGATATCAATTGCAACACTTTGAAAAAGCGTGAAAAATCTTTGTCTAGAGTGCGGCATCAACTTTTGCCAAACCAGGTGTTATTGCCTATTTGAAAAACAATGGGCTGGATCGGGAACGTTCGGTAAGTCGTGAAGCAAATGTGAATGAAGCCCGCAAATAGTGATTTATTGTCTATGTTTTTCAGACAGAAAGAGTCAGAAGCCGCAATTAAATAGACGAGTACCGTCTTAGACGAAACACTATAAAAGCGGAACAGAGTTCATATTTGTTTCAATTTGGAACATCAATTTTGTTTCTACTTGTTGATAGATTCTGGAGTAACCTTTTTGGTTTGTTTACCACTCGAAATAGTCTTTGTGAGCACTGCTGTTCAATCAGC